>NC_056739.1:643034414-643051914 GCF_019279795.1 Protopterus annectens | reverse complement strand
AAAAGATTACAGGAGCATAGGATCTTGGAGAGTTCTATGAGAAATCAACCAATTACTAACAGACCCCTAGGAATGTTTAAGTGTGGTCACTGCACACAATGCAAGAACATTCTGGTAACTAGTAGTGTTGTTATTAGAAATAAAGAATATTTTGTCACAGGGCATTACTGTTGTGTGTCAAAAAATGTGGTGTGTCCTTTTTGCAAACATAAAACCCAGAGGATGCTTAAGAATCAAATTTATGAACACATGCAAGACATACAAAAAATGAAGACCACAAATGCCCTTTTCAGACACATACAAGAAAATAAAGACCACAATTTTGCTTTTATAGTTATGGAGCAACTAACAAAAGACAAAGGGGAGCTGTTATAGAAGAACATCTTAATAAATGTGAATTAAAATAGCAAATTTTAGTTAATGCAACATGTTTTCCAGGTTTGAATGATTCAATGGCTATAAATTCTGTTTTAAAGTTGAAATACTAAGATGCCATATAGTTTATTGTTATTTCTATCTTTATCTTTGTGTATGGTTTCACTTTGTAATTAGTTTTAATTGGTAGGTCGGGTCTAACATTGTATCATGTGATTTTAATCATGTACAAAAGAAGTATCATTAACAACAGATTTAGTTCTGAGGAAGTTCCACGTGTTTTAGTAAATTTTGAGTCTGGAATACTGTTGTCTCCTCTTGGTACCACAGAATTTTATCAGTTTGTATTTGGTGTGTTTCTGTGGAGTACTCACTTTTAAAACTATGCCACTTGTCAAGCAAAAAATTACACACAATCTGCTAATAAACATCCTCTGACATTACTTTTTTAATTTAAAATTATGCTATTGACTAATTTTTGACACTATTTTGATTTCAAACTATGGTCTAATTATGTGTGAGCCTTACACAAAATCCACTATTTAGCTTTGAATGCTCATTGCAATTTCAATATAGGACAATTTTAAATAATGTTAGCTGTACACCTGTCCAAGCTGTCAGTATGCTTTCTTTACAAGTGTAAAGCAGACAGTAAATTGAGGTTATGGCTGTGAAATACCAGAATAATAGCAGGATTTCTGACTGTGTATACTATTACCACATTTAAATGTATAAAGCTCAAAGGAATTTGCATTGTAGCCTTGATAAGGCAGCTCATAAACTGGATAAAAGTAAAATGTTAGGAGATGTGGGATATGAAAAAATATATAAGACTTTTAGAAACATACAATAAATTATGTAGTACTAAGTACTCAACATACAATAAATTATGTAGTACAAACTACTCAACATATTTATTAAAAAAAAATATTTCCAAAAACTATCAGTGGATTACATGCAAACAAGCATTCACCAAGACAGCAAAAGTTTAGAAGTTGAGAATATGACTGATAATTCATGCTGGTGTGAAGCAGCAAATGTCTGAAATACAAAGCATACCACTATCCTAACCTGCATCCAGAGATTAGCATAAATCCACTACAAATATCTGACCACATACTGGCTACTACAGTCGTGTGGGTGAGTTCATGCATCCGTAAAACAAACCAGGCAAGCGCAGAATAGCACAAAAGGTTGCATAAAGTTCAACATGTAATAGGCTACGCCGTATATTTTGCTGGAATTGCTCAAGCCTAAACCATATGAATATACACATAATGACATAAACAGACAAAGCAATGTAACACCATCAGTATAAATTAAGAAGATAAACACTGCTGTTATCAAGTCAGTTCCATAAAGTGTATAGGACTTAACCAGAGAAACCCTGCCAATTAAAGGAACAATTGAGCAATAACTTTTCAAGCCTTCCTTTGGAACAGTATCTTGGAAGAAATGCAAAATACTTATGAAGACTTTATGTGTCAGCAGACTGGCTCTTGAGTTAAAAAATAAAATAAAATAAGTCCCCAATGATGTGGACATCCTACAGAAGGGCCTCACTGAGACAGATGCCTGGTGTCAGAGCCATGACCTCAAGCTCAATGCCAAAAAGTGCAGTGTCATCCCCTTTGGTAAAAACTCTGTACCCATGAACTACCACATAGGCAGCAATCTACTTAACACCAAATGCGTGATAAGAGACCTTGGGACCCAGGTGGACAGTAGTCTCTCCTTTGATAGTCACATCGCCACAGTAGTCAGGAAGTCCTTCTACATGGCACACCTCATCATAAAAGGGTTCTCATCCAGGAAAAAAGAGGTCATTGTTCCCCTCTACTCATCACTCATTAGACCCATTATAGAGTACAACACCCCTTTTGGAATGTACCTCACAAGACATGTGCAGCAGCTGGAAAGGCCACAGAAGTACCTCACAAAGAGGATTACTGGCCTCAAACAAATGCCCTACACTGACCGCCTCAAAAAACTCCAGCTTTACTCAGTAGCATATCGCCTACTCTGAGGTGATCTCTGCCTAACATATAAAGCTATGTCAAACCCAGAGCTGTTGGACATGCTACACCTAAAGAAATCCCAATCCCTCCGAGCTACACGCTCTAGGGACCTAAACCTTGTCACCACAATAAACAGGATACGCTGGAGGAATAGATTCCTGTCCAAGAGACTTCCTATACTCTGGAACAAGCTACCCTTCTATGTCAAGCAAAGTTCTTCATTAGCACTCTTCAAGAAAAATCTTGATGAGTGGATGGGAAATAGGAAATACACCCTGGGGATCACTTCTGTGTCTCTGCTGGACAGTGGCACAGGAAAATAACTTTCTTGGGTGGCGTAAGCTATGGTACCTTGCTGGCTAGGCTTACGTAGGCCCTTTGGCCGATAGCCTAGTACCTACCTATGAACCTAAAATAAAACTCAATCCCATTCTTTCAAATATTTCAGCAAATTTAGACTTACATTACAACTGGAGCTGGAATCACTGAAAACAATGATTTCTGTCTGACTGAAAATCCATTGTTCAGTCGTGTCACAATACAGAGCATTGCAGCTGTATAAACAAATGAACAGATCCTCCATAGTAAACATAAATAGTTGTAATACTGACTTAAACAGATGTCATTAAGTAAACATCTCATTAATTAAACTAAGTCAGTACGTTCACCACAGAAATTGTTACTAAACCAACAAAAAGTTAAAGAGCAAACACAGATTAATGCAAGACCAACACCCGAAGTATAACCATAACTATTCCATATTGCCAACTAATATACCTAAATTGTTACTGTGTGCTTATAACAAGTACATAAGAATGCTATAATCCCAAATATAATATAATATAATATAATATAATATAATATAATATAATATAATATAATATAATGTGTGGGGGGGCGGTTGTATGATAAATGAAGTATGATGATTAATGCAAGTTGGGAGGATGTCCCCTTACAAGCAGAAATGCCAAGAATCACAAAACAAGCCCCTTAAGCTAGAATTACAAGTTATTTCATTTACCATGCAAAGCAGATCTCCACATATTTCATTCAAGAAATTTTCTGAACTTTTTAGTTTGGATTGCTGTTTACATTCATTTGGACGAATTTCTCTGATTTCATAAGTCATCTCCTGAACAGTTTTATGTTGTTAAATAAGACTTCGAGAATGATTTTATCACATGGAAGGATTACATTTCTTAAGTACTGCTTACACTTTTTTCATTGATTTTAGACATTTTTAATAGTAGCAAGTAAAGATTATGTTAATATCTGTTGAAGTTATAGTACAGTTACTTGCTGAATTTAATATTACTTTACACAGTTTTTAATTCAGAGTTCGTTTTGGGATTAATGCTATTTCTGTATTAGTTGGGGTGTTGTTTGGGATTTATTTTACTTTCTACTTGTTCATGGTTTTCATTTTAATTCTGGTAAATGTACCATGTAGATGCATATTCCAACCCTTGCTAGAGCTGTTTTGTGTCAGTGGATGAGCAGATAACAGTGCCCAGTTTGTAACCATCAGCAAACTTGGTCAACCACACTTCAGGGATATTAGCTTGGATATCTGCAAATAACCAAACAGGAGAGGGTCCAGAATTGATCTCTGTTGCACCCTACCATTTAAAATTTTACATTCAGAGATGGAACCAGCAACTTTCATAACTTGGGTTTTGTTGAACATCCATTTTGCAGACAATGTAGTGGTTTACATTAAGCTTATCTAATATTTCAGTAGTACCAGCATGGGGGATAATGTCATTGGCCATGTTGAGATGAGCAGTATGCACAAAATGAATACCGTCCATAGCCTCTGCAACCTTTTCAGAGAAGCTTACTAGGTTCAGGAGATAGGACCTGTTCTTTAAAAAAACAAATGGAGATCTAGAGCCTTTAGGTTGTCTATGTCTGCATAAATTAATTCCGCTATGATTTAATAGCAAACCATACTGCTGGAATTCTAACATAAACAAAGTATACAACAAAAGAAAAAAAGTCATGACTAAATCAGGAACAGCAGCTCCCATAATGATAGGAGCTCTTTAACTAAACTAAACAGGAAACTAAGATAACTAATTAAGTCCAACACAGCCAATTATGAGGTCAAGATAGTCTCAAAGGCTCAAGGCAACCACACAGCCTTCTGGAGCTATGTCCTAAACATCAAAGGCAGCACACATCAGTGTGCCAAACTGATAGTCAATGGTTCCATGTTCACTAAGTAAAACAACAGTGCAAACTTGCTGGTTGATAAATTCAACTCAAACATCACTCCAAACTTTCTCCCTGCTTCCCCACAAGAAACACCTACTAGCATAACCTCCGACTACTAGCAAGGAGCAAGTCCAGGTTATACTCACCAAGGAAAAAAACTAGCATCAATAGGCCCTGACAATATCCTGGGATGCCTCCTAAATCACTTCAAAGATAACCTGTCAGGACCACCTGAGTCACTTTTCAACTATAGCCTCAAAACAAGCTTTGTCCCACAAGAATGGAACACTGCAATGGGTTATTACACTTTACAAGTATGGACCATCAAACAACTCAGGTAACTGTAGACCTAGTCGTCTGACTAGTCTAATATGCAAAGCTATAGAACAAATTATCAAGAAAATGATCAACAAAGATACAGGCAACCTTCAGACACCAGACCCAACCATATCTGGCTTTGCCAAGATAAGGTCATACTTACTAAACTTGGTGGACTTCTTTGAGAAGATCATTAAGGCAATGGATGATCGAAAAGAGGTGCATACTGCCTACTTAGACCTGGCTAAGGCATTCCATACAATACTCCACTAGTGTATACTTGACAAACGCACCAAACTGGGCATAAATCCCTACATAACTCGCTGGATTACCAGCTGACTCACAAACAGGACTCATGAAGTCAGGATTGGTGAGACCACCTCCAATAACACAACAATCACCAGCAGAGTACCTCAGGGTTCGAACTAGGGACAGCTCCTATTTGGCATCTAGTTTTCAGAGGTAAAGGCTAATGTCAAGGGCCTTTGCATGACCAAGTTTGCAGATTACTGCAAACTGGGAGCAATTACAGATCCCCCAATGACACAAATATCTTACAAGAGGGCCTAACACAAACACATGACTGGTGCTAAAGCCATGGATTAAATCTCAGTGCCATGAAATGCATTATAGTACTTTTTGAGAAAACTACCAACTCAATCAATAAGACACCCCTAAGAGCTGATCTGATAGTCAGGAATCTGGGAACATATGTAGATAGTAATCTGGCCTTTGACCAACATGTGGCCAAGGTAGTGGGAAAATAATTCTATGTCAACCAACTTATAAGTAAGGGCATGACATCCAGGTCCAACAAAGTCATATTGCCATTTTATTCAGCCCTCATTAGACCAATCATGGAGTACAGTGCCCCCTTCTGCATGTATCTGACCACACATATGCAACAGTTTCCTTACCAGTAGAATCCAGGGTATAAACACACTGAATCTCATTAAAGCCCTATCTTTATAACCTGTATCCCTGTACGTTACTGGAAGGTGATCTATGCCTGACATACAAGGCATCCTTGGAACCAGCTGTAATGGAACTTTTGCACATCTGCAAAATGAACAGCATGAGAACCACTAGATCCAAGGATTTAAATGTTGCTTGTTACATAAAAAATACAATGTTGGTGAGACAGATGTGTGTCTCAGAGGATACCCGTGCTCTGAAACACGCTCCCCATCCATGTGAAGCAGAGTCTATTCCTAACCCTATTTAAGTGTAACCTTGACCAATGGATGAGAAATTGGAAATTTACCCCAGGTCTTGCCCCATGTCTCTTACAGACAGGCAGACAGTAATGCTCAAACTATCATATCTCCCCACATACCTAGAAATTTCTTAACTAATATACCGCCTCTTAATAAACACCCATGATACATACTGATACAACTGGGTTGGGTTGCATGGCTAGGCTTAAAGGTCCTGGTGGTCATTAGCCTAGCATTTACCTATGAACCTATCCATAGCTTTGCATACAAGTTTGGTAGATATGTAGGGTGGTCACAGTGGCTGTTCTTTAGGCACCAGGAAAAACACTCTAGATAGGTGGAGGTGGAACTGTTTATGTAGAGAGGCTCAGATAGTGCACATTTTGCACTAATGAAAATGCAGCCCAGTACGTTGTCCAGTTCCATGGAAGTATTATTTTAGCCTTTGACAGAAATTTTAAGACTTGTTCCAGTGTGATTTCAGTGGAAACTAAATTCTCAGAAATAATATGCCTAATACACTGAAGTTAAAGCAACTACAAAAACATGCTGACACTGCACTCCCTCCAACCAGAAAAATAATATACCAGCCCAGGACACTGCACTCAAAACATGTACAAAAAAAAATGCTCCAGGACACTATACTCAAAGAAAATACAAAAAGTAACATTCTCAGTGCACTGCACTCTTACAGCTGCTATAAACATAACCTGCCCATGACAATCTACATTTAACAGCAATCACAAATATAACAAGCCTAGGAGACTTTGCACTTGAAGCAACCACAATTAATAACATGCATTGCACACTGTAATCAAATCACAAAAACATGATGAGGGAACAAAACTCACAACAAACATGAAAATAATATATCTAGAGACCTGGACTCACAGCAACCACAACAACAATGGTAGGGTTTTTGTCTATTTCAGCAACTGCAACAACAATGTGTTCAGGGTATAGTACTATCACAGCAACCACAACCTTTATTCCTAAGTTATTATACAATCACAGCAACCACAACAATAAAGTACCTAGGGTATTAACCTATCACAGCAACCACATTAATAATGTGTCTAGGGTATTGTACTCTCACAGCAAACACAACAATGTGCCTAGGGTATTATACTATCACAGCAAATGCAACAATAATATGCCTAGGGTACTGCACTATCACAGCAACCATAACAATAATGTACTTAGAGTACTGTACTATCATAGCAACCACAACACTGTGCCTAAGGTACTGTACTATCATAGCAACCTTGGGATCCAGGGGACCACCATGACACCACAGCGTTCCAGTGCAATTAGTTTTCCTCCAAATTTGTGTAATAATGTTTCAGTCATAACTAAGCACCCAAGTAATACCTTATTTCACAGCTTGGGTGATGTACAGGTACAGTTAGTGAGTCTGCCTCACAGGTCTATGTTCTCCAGGTCGATTCGCAGCTGTGGCACCTTCTGGGTCAAGCCTGTATATCTTCTCTGCATCAGAGTAGGTTTTTTTTGGGTGGTCCTCTTTCTTCCCAAATCCTAAAGACATATTGCATGTGAACTACTGATCCTTAATGCTCCTACAAGTGTGCATGCCACGTGTAAATGTGCATGCCCAAAATAAGGTTTCTCTGCCTTGCACACACTGAGTTTTAGGCTATAATCTGCCTTCAGTGTTACTATGAAGTGAATTTTAGCATGTAACCGAAGACTGAATGAATAAATGTGGTACAGTATAACAGCTTCTATGTCCAGACATTTCTGATTTGCTTAAGTTATGATCATCAGGCCAGGACCTGATAAAACTCACATGAACAGTGGCTTCACTTTTAGCTTTATTTTACTAATAAATTAACTGCACTATTTTGCCATCTTTACACCTAATTTCACAAACTAATTATACTATGATCTACTTTGGGCGATGAATGATTTCCCTGTTTTCCCCTGTCTACATTAACTGTTAGGAACTCTAGAAATTCATTGCACTAGATTCACTATTTTAAATGAAGTAAATCGGTTTTAGAATGGTCTATCTTCTCTAGAAAATTAATAACTGCCTTAGACTATAGCAGCTTGATTTTCCCCGTTCATTAATGAAAAACACTAATCCCAGATAAAAATAAATGAATAAAGAACAAATGATTGAATGAATGATCAAATGGTCCAGGATGATTAGTTACACAAGAGCTGGTCATGTGATGTTTTGCCATAGCCAACTACATGAAATAGCACATTTATTAAATTTTGGTATGCTGTTGGGGCAAACTGCCCAAAGCCCATCCACAGTGGAGAATCCTACGCATCACCCTATTACTAGAGCACAAACAGTGCATCTCAAAGAAAACAGAAATTTCCTGTACATGCCAGTTTTGTCAAACTTCCGTTTTATGGATCTGGACGTTCTGTAACAGTACTTGGTGAACTAGGGAGCCATCAACTGTACAACTAGCAGTACTGAACTAAGAAAGCAGTCAATCATAGACTATACGTGGATTTTATTGGGAATAGTCATTACAAAACAATTTAATAAGGCATTAGAATGCAGCAGCCTAAACAATTCATATGAAATCATTTGCAGCTAAGAATTAATGAACAAATAGGAAACATTTAACTTTAATTCTTTCACTGATGATTAGCAAAGTGGGAAAAGAAGCTAGTAGCTGTGATCAAGAAAAGGTTAAGAAGGTATATAAGACACTGCAACCCAAACAGGACTGCTGATGGCTGCTTCATGTAACAGTCACAGAAATTAAAATACTTCATGCAGATCTATTTGGAACGGCACATTTTTTTGCAATACATAACAAAGATGCTATCAGCTCTACTACCTAGTCCTTCCATCTCAAACATGGCTGCTTATAAAGCTAACCTTCATGGCTCCACAGCTCCACAGCAGTTTGTGTGCTGAGTGCCAAACAAATTTATTACATATGAGTGCAGCCCCAGACTGGTTATTAGATATGCTATGAAGAAAAACAGAAGAGAGTGGTAGGCTAAATACATTCCAAATGCAGCTGGGCAGTACAAGCTGCCACCCCAAAACATGTTCCAAGACAATGAACATACCTATTTTCAGTGCCACACAATGTTGTAGAGACCAGTGGAAGTTTGATTAAGTCATATTTTGGTGTAGTGTTTGAACACGCTCTGCACCTCCAACCATCATTACGAACCTCTATGAGAAGATCTCTGCTTAGAAGGATGAGTAATCAGTATGTCCTTTCACTGGTAAGTCTAGCAGCACAGCGAACTAAGGTCATGCCAAACCAATATGGTAATGCAAGTGCCACTGACAGCTTTTGCCATATGAATCATAGCCCACCATCTTACAATAATGTTTGAAGCAAGTGTAAAGCAATGGGTGCCTGACGCAAGGTGTTTCTCAATTCATACCAGCTTGTTAAGTAAGATAATACATACCAGCTAAATAGACTGATTACATTTATTATGGTAACAAAATTATCCAGACCGGCTTGTTAAGTAAGATAATACATATCTTTAAATGGACTGATTACAATTATTATGGTAACAAAATTCTTTTTAACAATGATTGCCATTTCACCTTTGGTGATATTACCTACTCTGACAATTTTAGATGTTTGTTTTGTATTTAATAAATTTTGTTGCTTTAACTCTGAAAGCATCTCACTTTTCTTATTAGTTTTATAAGCTTTAATACTACAAAAAGAAAATGTATGAAAAAATATTGATATTTATTTTGTTTTCTTATACTCAAGCCTGTTCCCACTACCAAAATCATGAAAGATTAAATAACAATTGATAAATGCATTTTACTTTTGTGACAACACAGTCAAACTACAAAAGACAAGCCTTGTCCTAATAAATTCCTAACACATTTATTAACTGCTGCATTTAAATGAGACAGTTTTAAAAAAGAGTGTGAGAGAGAGAGTCATACACTTTTTTCAAAAAAGGAAGAAAAGTAACAATAGTTGCTTGAAATGCTTACTTGTACCTATTACACTAATACTGGTAGCCTCTTCTTATCCAGTCATTAGACCTTTGGTAAACATCCTGATATCACATACAGCTTTGCTTTTTCTCTCTGGCATTTCTGAACAGGAAGCATATCCTGCACTTGTTACATGTTCACCTACCTTTGAGTAAATCCTTGAATATCTTTTTTTTTTTCTCTCTGGTGTTTTAGAATGGGTGGTGCATGGCTTGGTCTTTAGCTGCATGTATACGTATCCATATACTTGACTGTGCTAATGCCAATAACACATTATATAGCTGTACTTCAGTTACAAGTACATTATCATACAAAATTATGTATTGCTCAGTAAAAAACTGTTATTTTATGTATTAGTAGTACTGCCTTAATACTTTTCATGTATGTCTGCACTATTGTTATTATTTGTTATTATCTGCTCTGCATTCCAAAATATTTTATTATCTGTTTCAAGACAGTACAATAGGCACTGACCAATATGGCTAACGAAGTATAACAAATAAATTGTCAATGTCTCCTTAAGGATAATGATTACTGCTCATTATTAGTCAATTCAATAATTGCTTAATTATTTCTTAACCTATCTTAAACCTAAGAATTATTTGAATACTAATTAGCTACTTTATGCTCTTTCTTTTGCAGTTCAAATAATATTCTTTTATATTACCTGCAAACTAATACTCAGCAATTTACATTTCATATGCATTTATGTGAAGTATCATTAGCAAATGAATACAAATTTCTTCTAAAGAAAAGAATGTAACTGTCTTCCAAATGTGCCGGACTGGAATTGTTTTGCTAATAACCATAAGCACTAAAAAGGTTACATCATAGTCACTAATTTAATTAAGTGCAGATAAACAAAGTACCAAGTAACATAAAGCTTCAGCTGACTGTCCCTGGGATTCATGAAGCTTGCGCCAGGTGCAGGCGTAGCGTTGGTGTTCTAACACCAAAGATGGCCACCAAGCGATTCAGGTACGAGCCATTCCCACGTGCACTACCTGCGTACGCTACGCCTGCACAACTCCTGAGCCTTGTGTGCTAATTACCCCATTTGCAGCAGTGTAGCATGCAAATGAAGGTATGTAGCGATTCAGGAAGCTGTGCAGGTGTAGTGCAAGCATGCAGAAATGTAAACCGTAAAAAACGGTTTACATTTTTGCAAACATAAAATCAGAGCCATAACAGCCGACCAAAAACATGTATTATATTGTTAATATATGCCAATGGCTAAATATATAGCCATTGGCATAAAAAAAATGTACAAAATATAAAATTAACATTTAATATATATAGTCGCACTATCGCGATGTGGAAGTGCATGGCAGTGGTGCGCAAAGAGGATCGCAAGGAATATATAAAAATATAGAATAAAACCACGATGAAACACATATCACGATTTCCCCATAATAGTCAATGGCAGGCATGCTACACCATACTCATGGCACAAGGGTTGCTAAGGGGCAGTGACAGTGTTATGCGCAGTAGCTAGGAATTAGTAGGCAATGCCATGCAAATGAGAGGAGTAATAGTGAATCACAGATTCCCCGCTGGTGTAAGGCTGCACCTCACAGCGTAGCGTTATAACACCGAGGTGAGCCCTTGAGATAAAGGTGACATCAAGAGAGGGGTGTGTCGCCATTGCTGTAAGCACATTGGAGCATTGCTAAACCGGTCTGCCCCTAGCTAGGCAAAGCTGCAGGATAGGGGTGTGTCAGATTGCCCATAGCTATGCTTAGCTGAAAGTACACAAGGTAACTGAGTATGCATGTGAACAGAGATGAAAACACGTGTAAACCCGGTAAACAGGTATGCGAGGTGCGCACTGCAGCTGAAACAGGAAGGGTATAGGAAAGAAATAAGGAAATGCTGCAGCAGTGAAATTGGAGTACAAATGACTAATTAACACCTAGGAGCCTACAGTGGGCCATTGACAACAGCTAATAAGGCTGCAAGCAGCTACCTGCAGAACAGGAAAGGGGAGGGGCTGTACTGCAAAGAAAACAGCCAAGTGTCAAAGCAGAACAAAGGCAATATGCAGTATATCAGCTACAAGGCACATTTCACCATGACTGGGTAGGGAAAGTACAAAACAAGAAAGACGGCAGGTGGATGCATGCCTGATAATGGAAGGGGATCCAGGTCTAAAAGTGAATTAAAGGGCAACAGATTAATCAAGGCAGGCAAGTAGATCTCCACAGTAAAGGCCCCACACAAGCAGTACTCATTGCAAAACCCATAATTAAGACATGCAGCAGCTGGAATATCTCATACACACCCACTTACATCAGCAGCATCCATAGCACAATACTATAAAGTGTGAAAGCACCTCACACACATTTGTGTATTCCCATACACTCTGCACCAGTGGTGTATACAGACGAGGAACTTTTATTATGTACATGTTAGGTGCTGCCATAGCTTTGATCCACCAGCATGTGTTAAAACTGAAGGTGGTGTAGAGGATGATGCACATGACCACCGCAGGCACCAGAGGAGGGGGAGAGTGTTCAGACCCAGGGTAACCTGCCAGGGGCTACATGATCTGGAGATAGAGCATTACAGGGTGGACAGGGACACCCTACAGCAACTTGTGGAGCTGTGCCGGCCATGCCTCAGAGCCAGAACAAACAGAGGGGAACCCATCCCAGTGGATATGAAGGTATGTGTAAGCCTGAGAATACTAGCTACAGGTACCTTTCAAAGACCAACTGAGGATATCATGGGTATCTCACAGGCATCAGCATCCAGGGTACTACACCAGTTCCTGGATGCCATGTTACCACATGCCATTGAGCACATATACATCCCCCAAATGCAAGAGGAGTTGGCCAGCAATATGCGTCTCTTCCACCGTGTGGCAGAATACCTGGAGGTACTGGGTGCAACAGACTGCACGCACATACACATCAAGTCACCACCCAGTGAGCAGGATAGGCGCTACATAAACCGCAAGGGATACCCCTCCATCAACTGCCAGGTCATGTGCAATGCCCAGGGCATTATCATGGATGTGTGTGCTGACAGCCCTGGAAGCTATCATGACTCCCACATCTGGAATGCCTCACAGCAGTATCAGTTACTTGCCAGGGGGACATCCCAAATGGCCACCTGGTGGGGGATGCTGGCAATGCACTGGAACCGTGGATGATGACTCCCATCAGAAATGCACACACACCCATGCAGGAACACCATAATGAGGCACACGCACAAATCAGAATCATCATAGAGCGTGTGTTTGGGATGCTGAAATCACAGTTCTGTTGCATGGACATATCTGGTGGATCCTTGCATGTACTCTCCAGGCACATGTACCCACATCTTCGTAGTGTGCGCCATGCTACACAGTATGGTCCTGTGGAAACAGCTGCAGCAGGGACAGAATGGTGAAGGCCCTCACAGCCCACCACCATTGCCAAGGGCCCCACAGGCACAGAGGTACTCAGAACATGAACACCCTGAGCCAGCCCCAGTAGGCAGACAGAGGCGTGCCCAGTATGCCAATGCCTTGGCAAAGAGGGAACATATAGCACACACACTGACAGTGTAGGCACCTAGTGACTGACACCTTTCTCCACCTGCACACACAGTAAAAATGGATGGCACACGCACAAGACTACCTGTAATTTTTCATGTATAGGCAGTCTACTGTGTGCATCCAACATAGGCAGCCCTCAACTATTGCACACACAACAGCCATCGGCACAAGGTAAGTCAACACTTGAACAGTAAATTAAGCTATCAGGATATGCAAATAATGTATGTATAGATTCATAGGTAGGTACTTGGCCAACTGCCAGAGCAGAGGCCATTCATAAGGCCAGCCAAAATGTGTCAGCTTTTGCCACCCCATTGATTCATTAACCATCCCTCTGTGGAGCAGAGCCAATGGCGGGATCCCTGGGGTGAATCTACTGTTCGCCATCCACCCTTCAAGGTTTCTCTTGCAGAGTGTTAGTGAGGGGCTCTGTATAATGTAGTTAGGGATGTTATTCCAAAGTATGGGGAGTGTCTGTGACAGGAAGCTGTCCCTCCAGCATCCTCTGGTTATTGTTGTGGCAAGGTCAGCTCACTACAGTGTGTGGCTCACTGTGACACGGATTCCCATAGGTGGAGCATATCCATCAAGTCTGAGTTCGACATGGCTGTGTTGGCCAGTGGAGATCATCTCTGGGTAAACGAGATGCCACTGAGTAAAGCAGGAGTTTATTCAGTCCGGCTGCATAGGCCATATGTTGGAGGCCAGTATTCCCCTTGGTGAGGTACATTTGTGGACCCCCCAGCTGTTGGACTTGTCCTCTGAGGTACATCCCACATGGGTTATTATACCCTATGGTGGGAATGACGAGCGATGAGTAAAGGGGTACTATAACCCCAGTATGTCTAGATGGGAATCCCGTAGTAATCAGATGGCCTACATAGAAGGATGTCTTAACTACTGAGGAGATATGATTGTCAAAGGGGAGATCACTGTCTACCTTAGTCCCCAGATACCCCATTACCTCATCTGTATTAAAGTGGCTGCCGCTCATGTGTTAATATGTGGATGCCAATTCCACAATGGAATGACCATGCAGTTAGTGGCACTTGGCTGGAGGCTGTGTCATTGGCACCTTGTGACGTTCTCTGTGAGGCCCCTTGAGGGATGTCCATGTCAGCTGGACTATCAATCATGGCCTCCAGTTTGCAGTCATTGCCAAACATGGTCTGCCGTAGTCCACCTGTGTTTGCCTGTACATCTGAGACATATATGCCAAACAGTAGGGCTCCCAGGACTGAGACCTGTGGGACACCAGTCGTGACTGTTCAAGAGTTGGACCTGGAGACCGCTAGTCGTACCATGTGGGTTCTGTATGTAAGCCCATTGGCAACCCAACCTGTGATGTATGGGTGAATGTACAGGCTGGTGTGTTTATAAATAATACCTGAGTGGAGCATGGTGTCAAAAGCCTTGGTGAGGTCCATGTAGTATGTGTGAACCACCTCCCCCGTCATCTAACATCTTGGTGACTGTATGTAAGACTTCAAACAGGTTCAGTAGGCATGAGCTGCACTCAACCAAGCTGACCTGGGTTGGGTCACGTGTTCGAAGGTTACCAATGTCATTGTTAATGAGTGCCATGAGGATGTGAACCATACCATTGCAGACCAGGCTAGTCAGGCTTATGGGGTGGTAGTTACCATGGTCAGTTGTGATTTCACCTTGATGGAGTGGAATAACCGTTGCCATGCACCATTGTATGGGCACGTAGCCTGTGGAGAGGCTGAGGTAAGACTGCTTAATTAGATGGGGGGCAGGTTGTCTTGTACAGTTTGCAAGATGCAGCCTGGGTCAACATCTGCCTCTACTGACGCTGTGTTCTACTGTTAGAGAGGGCCATTTCCACCTGTGTGTCTCTGATGGTTGGGATACTCTACCTTTCGGGTAGTGTTGTGGGCTCTTTAGGGGGTGAAGTATGCACCGAATGTATCTGCAAAGATGTTGGTGATATCAGTAGGGTCAGCATATTTTGTGCTATATTTCACCGGCACAGTGCAAATCTGTGTGTCACCACGTAGAAACTTGACATAGCCAAAGAAGGCTTTGTGGTTATCTTTTGAATCCTTGCATATTCTCCTGCTGATGTTAGCCTTGGATGATGTCATGAGGGACCTACTTATCATACTAACAGTGGTCATGGATGTCTGCCATTCGTGGGATTTGCTGTGTGTCTGGAACACTGTCCTACTTCTGTAGTATAGCCTGTTTATTGCAGAGGTCCACCAGACCGGTGTCCTTGTCTAGGAGGAGTGAGTCTTGGTTTACCAGTGATGGCACGATCCATACATCCATGTAGGTGCTTATAGACTGCATTTGTAAATCTGTCTGTATCTTGAGCAGTGTTTTCCCTTAGCGTGGGGGCTGTGAAACCCCCCCACCCCATCACTAGTAGTGTAAATTTAGTGTAGGAAAGGTATACACTGTGGTATCCGTGGGTGTGGGAGATGCTAGGGTGTGGAAACAGTGAATAGTTCATGGTCAGATCTAACCAGTGACCGGTTAACCTCCGCTGTGGTGCACCTGTTGCCCATGTTGGTGATGACCACATCTAGTAGTTTCCACCCCACATTAGGGAGGTTACCACCTGATACAGGGCATATGAGGTGATACATTCCGGGAAGCGCTGCTCCTGGAAGTGAGTACCTGAGTACGTTTTCCAGTTAATGGTATGGTAGTTGAAATCAACCAATGTCAGGGTGTGTATTAGGACTGATATGTTCTCCACTGTCTCCAGGTAGGTGGAATGGAATTCCTGGGTCATGGAGGGTGATCTCTAGCAGACCACATTCCACATTGCAATTGTGGCTGATGTTAGCTGCACATGGATGATCACTGAGGTATCATGCTGCCCTACTAACCTGAAGGTGTAAGTATCCCTGATGAATATGGACACAGCCCCTCCATGTCTGTCAGTCCATGTTCTGTGGCTGAAATGTGTGGTATGGGTTATAGTCTGGTAGTGCTGGTGTGCTCTCAAGAGCCTTAAGACAAATTTCATTTAATGCACAGATGTTGATGTTGTCCATCCTGAGGAGTGCTGTGAGTGCATGCATGTTGTGATCACAACCCTGGTGTTGAGTAGCATAATCCTCATTGAATCTGCTATTGTGCTATTTACGGAGCTGGTATTCACCTTCAAGACTCTCCTAAATAAGGCACCATGGGGGCGCCAATAGCCTTGGCCAGTATTCCAAAGCATAAGGCTGACACATAGGCTGGTATGGTATCATTGCATGCATGTTCCCCATCTGTGCTTGTTTTTCATCTCCCCTGTAGGTAACCTAGTGGTAAGCAATAGAAAGCCTTAAACTTATACAAGTCTTCTAGCATCCAAGATAAGCTTCTGGAATGACTAAATATCAGTGTTCTGTATGTTCTTGCTGTACTCAACTGTTTCCTGACTGCATGTTGAGTTCTCACTGTATATTGCGATCTGAAGGTCTGTTTATTCACATATTATGGCTATAATGGCCTGCACATTAGAGGCTCACAGATAGCCTACTACCTATCTGTCCAAGGGCAATTAGAAGCATAGCAACAGTGTGTTGGCCTTCGCCACACCATTGATGAAGTAACTGAGCCTCTGTCAAGCACAGCCAATGAAGCAATTCCAGGCACAGTTGCTGGAAGCTGTTGAAGACAGGGATTGTGGTGGGTGATAGGGGCACTTAGTGATCTAAAGAGGGCATGTTAATGTGGCAATTCAACACCATTCAATTCCCCCAAAAGGTCTTGCAGCTATCAAACTGGACAGGCTCCCCCACCCCCTGGCTGTATGGTTCTGGGACACATGATCCCAGGGGTGTTTAGTCTTTCCCTTGAAGTGTGTCAGTGAGGGGCT
>NC_056739.1:643009414-643031914 GCF_019279795.1 Protopterus annectens | reverse complement strand
CATCTGAGTATAACGTGGACCATAGCAATCATACATTCCGCCCCCCCCCAAACAATATGAACATAACATATGAAGAGTATATGCCAATACACTATTACAAATATGTTCTATGGACACAGTCACCAACACAACTGCAATGAATGCAAATATCCATGACAGAATTACACAGACAGCTTTCATTTTGCAAATCTTTATTACATTCCGATGTATCGCCAAAAAGATTCAAGGACTAACAGTACGTGCATGCTATACAAGAAGCATTTAATAGTGCCTTAATGAATCAGCCTGCAATTACCATAGTATTAGTTCACTAAGGGATAGGTGTTCACATAGGGAAAGAACACCCACACACATAAAGACGTTGTATGAAAGGGGTTCCTACACACCTGCATGTGCTATTTACACCCACCAACATCTACCCCACAACAGAAATAATTACATCAATACATACCATCATACCATAACCAATTATGCAACTACTGTACAACATCTGCTGAGACCTTAACATACCTGGACACAGACACACTATCATGGCCCTATGTGAAATAGTTGCCGTTATACAATTAAATAGCTGCTGATGTAACAGGGTTTGTATGAACTAATCCCGTTTCAGAGGGTTGAAAGGTTCATACAGCAGGAAGTTTTACCGAGTACTGATTATTAGCACAGTATGATACACAGTAACACCAAACTAAATATGTCTGGTAGGCACACTGTAAACCCCCTAACATTATATGCATAGCTATGCAGCCTTGAGCTGGTCAAACAACCTGGCCAGACTGAAACATGTGCAGAAGTATTAGGTACAAACAAACCCTGCACAAGTAGCAATGTTCAGAAATATGACAGCAGTACTCACATTTAGACCAACTCCTCTAGGCATTACACACAATATATTACTGTTTGTCTCCATAAAGCCATTGCAATAGATTCCAAACAAAACTTCCATGCTGCCTTCCTCACAAGTAAGGCAAAGGGACAATGCCCAAGTGGAGTACTCGATTATACTCCACTGTAGCCATGGTATTGGCTAAGGCAGTAGCAGCGCAGCTGATGTGCATGTAATTAGCTACTTAGGAACACCAAATGGTCCTCGGGATAGCACTTTACTGATCTGTAACTATAAAAGGTTGCCTTGTCACACATTGAGACCATCTGTATCTACCTGTAGGACAGTACAAAACAATGAAAGACGAACCAAAAATGAGTATTACACCAGTTAATAACACCTCTGATTACTAAGATGGTATGTATAACATGTAGTATGTCTGTGTATGTAGTATCTGTACTGTAAGAATTACAGTGTAATCAATGCATACAGTTGAAATAGCTACCTTTTAGTGACGTATTATTGAGCAGTAGTAATGCTTGTAGTATTCTATGTGTGTACTGCTGTAGGTCACACGGCACACTCCACATACACCACAAGGGATGATATGGGCTTGGAACCCACCAATTCGCTTCCAGCAACTGTCAGTGTCAGGATTGGCCCAACAAGTATGTGCTATAACAGGGGATAGTATATGTCGATATATTGTAACAGTCGACATATGTATGGGTGTGTAAGTAAGATGAACATGTTAAAGGTGGGCTTACCGTGCAAATATGGTGTGCATTGTGGGATATTGTGCCAATATCTGTGTAACGTACAGTATTCTAGGCAGATCTGTGTTCTATTCTACATAGCAGTTCTGTTATGTTATGCAAACAGTAGTTATGTCTACTGGAAATTACAATACTCAATGACAGGATACATAGCATTAGTATTCATCTGACAGGTTAGCAGCATGACAGCAAAGATAATTGGAAGAGCCAGGTAACCATACATGCACATAACACAAGCAATAGCCACCTCTCTACTATCATTTGCAAGCAATAACAGCTGTGCATGTGTACATGTTATGCAAATGTGTAGTGACCCTTGTTACAGTGCTGGGCCAAATGGCTATATGCACACCTACATAGAGTGGATATTGAGAGTGCAGACACACTGGTTGAATTATCAGGTTTGTGTAGCCCAACCTCTCATTGCCAACCTAACAGCCACCTGCACGTACTGTATGTAAAGTAGTGCACAGCACTGGTAATGAAACAGGTTGCATATCATCTTTAACTCCAGTGTAACATCTACAGTAGGAGTGTAAGATGTAGGAGACTGCTGCCCATGTGTAATAGCTGCATCATAGGTGATGGCTCACACTATCTGATTATATCCTGATCATGCTGATAGTAGCATCAGAGCCTATTGATACATGACTCTGTTTGGAGAGTGGGTATCTGTGCCCAACAGAGTTCATGGTCCTGGTGGACGGAAACAGACCTGTAGACACTTGCATCATCTGTAATCAACTAACAGGATGTGATGTGCTCCTCAGAGGAGGATTGCTGCTAAAGGTAGCTACAATGTTTCCATAATAGCCAGTGTTGTCACATCCATAACACAAATATGTACTTATCAGCATCACTGTCTAAAACATCATCATATGCAATGCATAAACTAAATATGGTACTTGGTACCTGTGGTACTGACTGCTTATACAGGCATGTCCACTAGTCAACTACTGGTGTTTCCTAATGTCAGCTTTGTGTATGTGGCCATCCTGGGGGAATGTAATCTCCATGCCATGTACACTGCCAGACCCACCTAACACCACACCCCACACATTGTTTGGAATGCAGCTACAGGGGTAAGCTGGAAGGCAGCCCAGTCTACAGCCATGACTGGACTGGACAGTCATGAGGTATAGGTTAACACATGCAGCTCATCAACACAACCAACACATACCCTTACCAGAATACAGTAAGGACACCCACACACACTACCAGAAATCACACACATTCACAGACGCGTCTTAAGTATCTGGCCAAACAAGTGACCCCCCCCCAAGCAGGATGAGACAGACACCGAAATACACACACTGTATGACATAGTTTGCATAATTGTGCCACATCTGTGAACACATGACTGGAAACATGCCCAACAGTACTAATTTGTGAATGCAAACTCTAGCACTATGGTACACACCGACCTATACGAGGGCATACATACTGTCAGCTGCCTGTCTGCCATGATTAGCCACATACTCATACACTCAGACCACCTTTTGAACTATACACATGGCTCTGGCATATTCCATGTTGTTGTGCAGGACCTGTGATGCAGTTGCCTGGACTGCATGGAAACACATGTAGGAACTGTCAGGTCTTGTAGCCCATGCAGGTATGTCCCAAGGCCTGGGTAGCATTCTGCCATTGGCCAGAATGATACTGCAGTACAGGGACAAAATGATTGTATTCCAAAATTGTCTAGTGTAGTGGTGCATGTCACAGGGTATCCAGTATCTGTCATCCTGGGATAACATGGTTGACAGACCATGATGCTTTGCCAGACAGGGCCCGCACCTGTCACCCCTGGGAATCTGGATACTGCCTAGGGCTCATGCTTCCCCTATAGTGCCTTCATCATGCACGGTTCAAGTGAGGGTCCACTGCTGTTACAGGGACAGCCAAGCAATAAACTGTGGGTCTCGCTACACAATGACACATGTCAGAAACTCTATACGGACACACACATATCAATCCCTAACATGGAGAACATATCTGTGCAGTGGCTGAGACATGTTTCAATGCTCTGGAGAGCACACCTGCATGACCATGTTATAACACATACCTCACCTCTTGCCCATTATCCTTTATTGGAACACACGGGCCGCAGGTGTATCCATATTCCTGAAGGATATGTACACCCCCACGCTAATTGCACTTACATAACATCAGATGCATTATGCTGAGCAACTACCTTTGTGCCAAAGTGGAATTCAAAATGCACCTTGAGACAGATCACCCACCAGGCTGCGGACTTCCCAACTGTCATAATGTGCTGTAATGGGGAAGATTAGGTCTGAGACAGAACCATAATAATGGCTACTCTCAACTATTCCAATATGAACCGGGAAGACTCCTCATGTACCAACACCTGTGCTCAATGCATGTTGGATTCCATTGACCCCACTGACCTGGATCACAGTAGTTACACACACAGGGCTAACAGTATGCTACACATAGTTAGTCTCCAATGCCAATGTTATGTTTCCTAAGAGCAGAGTGGTGAGTGCCATGGCACCCATGCAGATGGACAATGCATGTGCAAATGCTGAATCCTACACAAATGAACCTTAAACAGTCACATATGTGCAGTGACTGTGCCATTGAAACAGAACCAGGATTCAACCCAACACATACAAGTAGGCAGCAAACTGGTGGTACCATGCATTAAACTGTACCACAGAAGGTAGTAACTGTTGCAAGAGTGAACACACATGAGTGTAGGTGATCCCTGGTCAGCCTCAGTAAGATGCAGATACACCATATAATACCACGCAAAGCTACTGTGAAACTAATCAGCCACATATTATGAGGCCAAGCACAGAGCATTCTATAGCTGTGTCATTAATCATAATGGCAATGACAAGACCTGCCGTGCTGCACAGCACTATGGCATGGGAAGTACTGCACCTACAGAAATAGCACCCGTTCATCCAGATAGGGTTTTGGAGAACCTAAACCCACTCCCACCTCCCCCCCCACCCACAACAGGTACATTTAGTAATATATCCATGTACACTACAGTGGCCCTGTACTAGCAACTATGCAGGTACAAGCTGCACTCTGTAAAACCATACATACAGCTTTCATGGGACCTGTCAACATCCCAGGGTGTATCCTACACAAATGTAAGAACATTCAGCTATCCACATACATATAATGTTAAATCATACTCCATGTCAGGCTGTGTACTCACCGAATGGAGCACAGCAACAGTTATCATCCCACAAAGGGGGATACACCATTGATAATGGGACACAGTGCACAACTACCCTGCTGAGTCTGGTCTGTACGGCCATGAACCATGGTCAACATAATTGATGTACTCGGTACATATGTAGGTGGCAGTAGGGTTGATTCACACTGCATATCATGACCTTGCCAGATAGTAGGACACCATCACACATACTGTGTTCCAGCTACACTCAGTAAACTAGGTGTATATTCCTATGTCACAGGAGTGTATGTCACAGGAGTGGTTGGCAACTGGACTGCTGGCAGAACCCACACTACAGAAGGTGTCTGACGAATACATGCACATCAAACCAGTGCCAGCCACAGTAATACAGGGGTCATTCCTGGTACTCCCCCACTTTGTTATCTATACCACACAGGCTAACACAGAAGGCATCAGCCTACTGATGTTTGCAAATGACTATGAACTAGGAGCAATAGTTGACTCATTGTGTGCTGCGTTCAACATACAGAAGGGCCTTAGTATGTCAGATGTGTGGTGTGTGATGTATGGCCACAATCTGACAGCTAAGTATTGCATTGCCATCCTCTATGTTACAAACCCTGTACCCATTAACTACCACCTACGCAGTGGTCAACATAATGGCAACTGTGTGTATGGGATGCAGTATTTGCCTTTGATAGTTACGTCACCACAAAAGACAGGTAGTCATATGTGGCACCCCTAATCATGACAGAGTGCCATCTAGGAATATAGAGATAACTGCTCAGCCATATGCAACACCCATGTGACCCATAACAGATCACATATTTCCTTTAAGGGTTATTGCTCATGTGTAGATGGCCTACACTGCCTTTCACAATCCCTAGCTGCACTATGTAGCATGCAGCCTACCCTGAATAAAGCCATGTCCAACCCAGAGGTGTTGGACATGCTACACTTAACACATCCTGATCCCAAATAAACACATACGTCATGGACATCCACCTTTCTAGTACAAGGATCACAGCAATCCTGACAGATCCCTGTCCCATACATTTAACATACTCTTGCCATACTATGCATCCCTGTCCAGCAAAGCTGCACATCACCCCTCTCATCATGGTGTGATGACCGCATGCCAAATACATCAGTAACAATGTGTATCAGTTCTGTGGCACTGCTTGAACTGGCCACTGAAACTTATCTGTCTGTTGCCTACATCTAGGTAACCTGTCTGCCTAGGCTCATAAATGGTCCAGGGCATATAGTCTACTAGATCACTATGACCATACATGCTATAGTTGATATCCAACCCTGCAAATACCAACAGGCTAGCTATTGTCCCATGTGTTTCACATGTGCAACACAGGCAATACATGGCAGGATGCTACACAGCTATAAACTGCCATGTAGATGTATATGGCAAAACACATACATGCTTGCAAGTCTGCAGGTTCACAGGTCATGTCTCTAATGGCTATGTATGGCTATATATGTGGCATATACACAGCATTAAGGTCAAATGCATTAATGTGAACACATCCAGGCATGTGCTGATAGGTAAAGACACCACTACAGGCAAACAGACATGCCCACGTCAAGACAACATCCACATGGTGTATGAGCAATGTCATCACATGACACACACATATATGGCGATAACATCACATCACCAGTAGGTGTCAAATGTGTGTGACCTATACATGTCAGTGGTGTTAGTGTCATGTAGATTTACAAAGACGTATTTGTAATGTTAATGAATGCGATACACATGTATGTTCAGCTGTACTGCTGTACTTCTCTGTGAGTTACTGTGACCTGTCTCCATTGTTATGTCTTCCAGGTATGCCACATAGCAGACTGCTGCCATACAGCCGCTTGGAGGATGAGGTCCTCATCCCATAGCTCCTCGACAACTACACGACGCTCTTCAGCCATGTGCCACAGGATGCACAGCAGCGGGATGCCCTGTGGGAGGAACTCTGCAGGAGGGTAAATGATGTTGGCAGTCACAATCGCACCTATCAGCAGGTGCGCCGACACTGCACTGACCTGATAAGATGGGTGAAACAGCATGCTAATGCAATCACCAGGGAACAAGGTGCAACAGGTGGGGGGCCACTCACATAGCCCCCACTCACACGTACCAAGGAGCTACTGGCCAACTTGGGGACACCTGCAGATCTCCATTCACAAGCTTTAGCTAGTATTGTGGAGGTGGGTGTCTCTCAACCATCGAGCCTGGAGTTGCCTGGTAAGTCACTAATGCACATAAAACACAACTATATATCACATAGTTAGATGTATTACTATACAATATGTAATGTAACATCATATGCAGGGCATGTATGCACACATGCCACATACTATAGTTTGCTACTCTATGTATGCACAGATGTGCATACTCCATAGTATAGTGTATTGTACTGGCTTATGTGCTAACATGGACATTGCACCCTGTAGCTATCACACAGGTGTGGATAATGATCTTACTGCTGTGACACCCCTGTTTAGGTACCTCTGGCATTTTGCAGCGACAGCAGCCTGTGTCAGGTAAGATTGTTATTATTTACCAGGCCTGATAATGCATGGAACATATTAGTAGCATGCTATCTGCCATAACACACGTACACATAATGTATGGTGGTCCTGTTAATGGACACTGGTCAGACCTGCAATGCATCACACTGTTTACCAATGTGAAACAACTGAAGACTATATAGAACACCTACACTAAATCTTCCAAACTGTCACTGCCAGATATGTGGACAACAGTGAATACAATGGTGGTGTGTTGCACTGTAGGGACAGGTACTACATATCAGCATTACACATGCTGGGAATACGAACAGTACTGTACAGAGAGCATATGTGTGCACACACACTAAATGTGTTGGAGCTGGAGTATGCCTGGCCCACAGGATACACCCTTGCGGAGTATACCCTTGCTATGAATGTCACACAATGTCATGTGCTATCAGACATGTCCATGACATGTAATGGGCTGACTGCAACACTGCTGAAGTATCCTGCAAAACATGTCTCACATCCCATACATACCACCTTCTGTCTGTATAACCCTGTCCTCAGTGGGGCATATGACATCTATGGGTGTATGTCATATGGGATAACACTGACATGTGAAATAAGATGGCCATCACAACCATTGGACTGAACATGTGTACTTGAGACATGAAGCAACACACACAGTAGAAGTGATGTACATGTGTGTACACACTGTTGTACATTGGCTCGACACAATACAACTATGGCCTTTGTGTAATGGTGATATTGCAGATGTGAAACACTAAACATCATACAGGCCTGTGCACAGCTTGTGTAGGCATAACATGTAACCACCACATAACATGTCTTGAACATCTGGAGTGTGTCACGACATGGAAGCATTCACCTATACAGTATCCAAATACATACATGTGTTGCACAACATACACATACATCCACATCAAACCACAGATACAGTACATTCACCTTGCTGGTGTCAGACATCAGTGTCATGCATGCTCCTCATGTGTGTGAGGTACACAGATGGCATGTGGGACACAGAGTACATGTAAGTTAGCCATGTGTGGGCATAGTTGCCAGGTATCAGTAATATGGTTGCAGAAGTGCAGGAGTGTCAGCCGTATACACTTCTGTGACCTGTGTCACACATTCCACATTAGGGTTTATTGTGTATACACCTCAGATATGTGGGTCACATTCCACATTAGATATATATTGTATGTGAACATAGTCATGGCTATGAACTGTGTCAGTAGCTCACACTGTACAACAATTGTGAAGCCACATGATGCCCTGCAATGGCTATGCACATCAGCTCTATGTGCAGTATGTCCCTGCATATTTGTAGGGTGGACAGACAACATTGCATCAGCTGAAGGCCCATGTTAGTATAACATGTCCCTGCATTGGGACACCATTACCGTACTATAGAGTGGAAAGGACACCATTGTGTTACACATGTATGCATGTCATTCAACACATCAGCAGAAGACATGCATGTGATTGGCAAGGTCATATGCCACACAGCAGGCCGTTGTACTGTAAACCTGTGCTGGTCAGAGGCACCATTGCAAAGTAGGGACAGCCATGTCAAACATGTGTACAGCCACATGCACAATGTCTACAGTCAGCTCAGGGGTAGGTGGAATAATGTTGAACAGACATGCACCACTTTGGGGAAGATATGCAAGCTAGGGCTCAGGCAAACATAGTATGCAGTCAACATACCCTACAGCTCATATTCACACACATAGGGGTGGTGGCCAACACAGAGCATCAGTGGCAGATGTACAAAGGTCAGAGATGGTCTGTTAACATGTGGTGTATGTTGCACACATCATGGCAGTACAGTGCAATGGTGCAAAGTGCATGCATTGTGTTGCAGGTATGGGGCATAGGCTACTAACACAAATGGAGCAATACAGGTATGTATGCTAACCACCACTATAATTATGTAAGGTGCATGCCGTCTGCTATAACACATGCATGCTGTTGTGTGCAACTCAGAGATGTATAAGTACCATTATAATTGCCTAAGCTAAAACTATAATCGTCTAAGCTGATTGCCATCTGCCATATCACCTGCATGTAGCATGTGTCAGTGTGTGTCAGTGTGTGTGTGTCTGTCTGTGTGTGTCTGTGTGTCTGTCTGTGCGTCTGTCTGTGTGTCTCTGTGTGTGTGTGTATGTGTGTGTGTGTGTGTGTGTCTGTGTGTGCATGTCTGTCTGTATGTCTGTCTGTATGTTTGTGTCTGTCTGTGTGTGTGTGTGTGTGTGTGTGTGTGTGTGTGTGTCTGGCATAACTTGTAATGTCAAACTGCTGAAAATGAAAATCTGCTAATCCACACCAAAGAATCCTGAGTAGACCTGTATCACACACCAGTTGAGTCCAACTAGATCCACAAAAGCAGTATTTATTAAGCTCAAAAATGATAAAACACTTTTCGTTAATCCACAATAGTTTAACTTCATCAGATACACACTTCCTTAGAAGCAAGAGTTTAAATAACTCACTTGTCACACCACATGATCTACAACCAAAGATTGTTGGGTGTGGCAGCTAACACTCCTAAAAGAAACCCTTCCCTCTAAAGCACAAAAGCTAATTTTGTAACACAAATGTATCAATGTACACATATAAATGCATACAAGTGAAAGATTCACCAAATGCAACACACTGAAGTTAAAAAATACAGAAATAAACAATACATATTTAAAATACCAATAAAATACTGAAAACAAGTACTGTTTTTCAAACAAACAAGCAACCATGTTACTGTTATACTAAAATTTGATATGACAAGTGTTTACAGATACACACATTTTAACTAAGTCTAAAAAACAAATTGTTAGTGTGATTCAATGCCTTTTAAATAATACCAAAGACAGTACCACTATAACAGCCCCACACAGTTACTGACAGTAGTACCCACTGTTTATCTGTTCAAACTTTTCAGTTTTAAAATGCACATGATGGAACTAATTTCATTGATTCCAGGGTAATGGCAAGAATCTAATCTTAACTGCCATAGCAGTTCATTTCTTTCTAAACTAAGTGAGTCTGGTCCCCCTCTCCCATCATTCAGAAATTGGTCAATAACTCTGAATAAAAAGTCATGACCTGGATGCTCCATACTGTGTCTTGCTAGGGCATTTTCGATCTTATTTCAACCTACGCTATAAATATGCTCATACACACGCTCCCGCAGTCTCCCGTCGGTTTTCCCGATGTAAAATAACCTTAACCTCCAGCTCCTGCACACTACACCACCCACTTTTCAAAATGCTGAAGTCCTATTTTCTGTCCTATCCATAAGAAACACCAAGAAAATCAATATAATATGCTGCTACATACCTCCAGGCAACAACTCACTCATAACAGAAGACATCCTACACTGGACAAAGGACCATCTACCTCAGGAAACAATCCTACTAGGAGACCTTAACACTGACTGGGCAGCCTGTAACTCCAGCAGCCCCTCAACACATATCGATCTATATGGGTTCTCTCAACTAATTGAAGAACCAACTAGAATAGATGAGAAAACAAAGAGAGAATCCATATTGGACTGGACACTAACCAACTATCCCAAACAAAACTATACAGTAGGCTGTCTCCCAGATGACCTAAGTAATCATCTCCCCACCTTCCTACTCCACAAACACTCCAATCACCCCAAACCAGTAGTCTACAAATTCGTACAAGATGACCGTAACCTTACCCTACAATACCTAAATACTGTCCTAAGCCACTGCAACTGCGAACCACTACAGACACTTCAGTTAGACTAGGCAGTAGACTACTTCAATACTACCTTCTCTAACATCCTTAACAGTCTAGCCCCCAGCAGAAAGATCAGAGTTAAAGCCAACTACGCACCCTGGCTAAATATGAACACCAGAGCCTTACTAAAAGCTAGAGATAAAGCCTGGAAAATCTGGAAAACTAACAAAACCCCTAGCTCCAGGCAATACTATCAACAGCTTAGAAACAAGGCCAAGGCTGAAACCAAAGTAAACAAACAAAACTATTTTCTTAGCACCCAAAGGAAATATTCAAATACTCCACAAAAAATTCTGGCATGCCATTAACTCCCTACTAAAGCCAGGCAAAACCACAACTCCAGCACCCAGATCTACTAACAATACCCTAGACATAGGTTCCCAATTTAATAACCATTTTACTATATCTATCTTATCCCTGTCCAGTCAAATAACCAAAAACAGTCTACCTCAATCACAACCTAACCTATCCCATACCACTCCCTCTTTTTGCCTATCACCAGTGCCCACCTCAACTATCAAAAAACTCCTCCTAAAACTAAAGCCAACCATACTGGCATCTGATAACATACCTGCTGCATACCTAAAATGGCTAGTGACTCCCTATCATATCCTGTCTTCATCCTTATCAACCGCTCCATACTAGAATCCTACATACCCAAACTCTGGAAAGTATCTCACATCATTCCTCTCCAAAAAGGAGGTAATTCTTATGAATTCTCCAACTACCGACCTATTGCCATCCTTTGCCCCTTATCCAAAATTCTTGAGAAATGTATCCACTTGCAAGTGATGACATTTCTTAACACACACAATCTACTATCTAACACACAACACAGTTTCCGTTCACATCACAGCACTACTACAGCCCTTCTATCCTTCACTAATTATATAAATCTTCACAGGAATGATAACAAATATGTATCAGCCATTTTCCTAGACCTCTCAAAAGCATTTGATATGGTCTCCCACTCCATTCTACTAGACTCACTAACATCATTATCCTTCACCTCCTCTACTATAGCCTGGTTCAGAAGCTACTTGTCTGACAGGCAACAATCAGTCCAGTGGAAAGGAATTCTGTCTACACAACTTCCAACCACCATAGGAGTCCCATAGGGCTCTATACTGGACCCGCTATTGTTCTCTATTTTCACAAATAACCTCAATAGCTTTACACAACATGCCACACTCATACAATATGCGGATGATTCATCCCTGATCTGCTCTGCCTTATCTCCCACCACCCTACATACACTCACTCAAGATACCTTTAACTCTGTAGAAAAATGGATATCGGGTATCCAACTAATTCTAAATCCCAAAAAGACAAAACTGCTACTATTTACCCCTAACAGATCAAAAAAAAAAAAACCTCTCCTTTACCATAACATCTAAGGATGGCACCACCATCTCCCCTTCTAATCACACCAAACTTCTGGGCATTGAAATAGATAATAATCTCCACTTTGATGTTCACATCTCACATACCATAAAACTAGTAGACAAAAAACTAGGCTCCCTATACAGGCATAAGTCCTTTCTCTCACAAAAAGCAAGAGTCACTCTTGCACAAAGCCACCTCTTCTCAACTCTATTACATGTAGCACCAATCTTTACCCAAATCAGACAATGTGACCTAGACAAACTAGAATCATGCTACAATAAAATAGACAAGTTTGCCACTAACTCAACCCATAGAACCCATCACTGTGCTGCACTAAAAGAATTAAATGGCTTGAGATACCACAGCTACTTAACTATCACCAGCTGGGCACAGCCTACAATATTCTCAAATATCCTGAAAAAAACCCTTCATTATCCAACCTACTTACTGTCTATACTGCAAACCGGTACCTAAGATCCAGTGAAAAATCTGTCCTCTCCATCACCAAGGCTAACAATAATGCAGGGAAAGCGCTCTATTCCCACACCATTGCAAGAAATTGGAACTCTCTTCCCCTATCTGTGTCCACTGTCCCCTCCACATTCATATTCAAAAACTCCCTCAAATTGCACCTTCTTAGTACCTGGTTATGCCCTTGTATCACATAACCCTACCCATACTACTAATAATTCCCCAAACTCCTCTCTGATCACATGCTGGATCTCTGATCCCCTGTAGGCTTGGTCATCTGGAAGGGTACTTTTAACTATAGAATCTTACTTGATAAATTTTCTTCTCTTACCAATGTATAACTGACATTGTCTTTTTACCCATGTTCTATATCTTCTTTTACCTGGAGTGTTTTATTAATTTCTTGTTATATTACTATGCTCAGCATATATGATAAAACCTGTTTGTGTATTATGCTGGATGTACCGTAACTGACATTGTCTTTTACCTATGTTCTATATCTTCTTTTACCTGGAGTGTTTTTATTAATTTCTTGTTATATTACTATGCTCAGCATACATGATGTAACCTGTTTTGTGTATTATGCTGGATGTACTGTATTTGTATAACTTGATGCTGGAGCTTTTCTCCCCGGGCCTCCGCTGAAAATGGACCTGGTCCAGTCGGAATTTCCCGGTTAACAAATGTAAAATAAATAAATAAATAAAATTCCAGGCAGCGTGTGCACGTTGTCATATAAACAACTTGTTTACTCTGGCAGTCAAATTTGCCTCTGATTTTATATTTCTGATCTCTTATTAAAAAGGACTGTCCAACTGCCATATATTTGCAATACCTACACATACTACATTTAAACATACCACACCTCGTGGTTGTAATCTTGGTTGGACTCTTCAAGATTTGTTTGAGATTATTGCCTCATCTGTAGACAATTCTAGGTGTCTCAGGAAGTTTCTCCCTTAGGTAGCTATCCCTCGCAATCAAATCCCAATTTTTGCGGATGACAGATACGATGTTCTCTGCATCCAGGCTGTATGTGAATATGAAGCTACAAATACTCAACTCCTGTCTTTTAATTATCTCGACACCGGGCTCATGTCCACAAACTTGTTTGTTTAAAATTGGTGGGTAAACACCCCTATCCCTTTTCATCTGTATTTCTTGTATTAAATCCTGAACTAGGTTAGATGGGTACCCCCTCCTCAAAAACATACCCTTCAGAACATTACATTCATCAATAAAATCCTCATTCCTGGAAACCATTCTTTTAGTTCTAACCAGCTGGCCCTTCGCAACAGATTTTTTCTGTGCGAAGGGGTGACAGCTGGTGAACTGCAAGAATGAGTTAGAATATGTTTCTTTCCTGAAGAACTTGGCTATGTAATACTTATTGTGGACATCTTTGATTAAGTCCACATCCAGGTACCCTATCCTGTTTTCTGCAAATATTGATGTAAATTTTAAGAAGTCAGTTGTAGAGTTTAAATAACTTACAAGTTCCTGGGCGACTAAAGCATCACCCTTTAACACCATAAAGATGTCATCCAGGTATCATGTATAGTATTGCACTGGATCCTGCCAGCAAGAGTTACCCAATACATATTCCCTTTCCCAGTGTGCCATGACTAAGTTTGCCAGGCTAGCCCCACATGGCGAACCCATGGCTACAACTACTTTTTGTAAAAATAATTTGTTGTTGAATGTCGCAAAATTATATGAAAGAATTATGTCAAGGAGCTCACTCACCAGTTGGATTTCATCATTTGGTGCTTTTTTGCTCAACATCATGAAGACCACCCACTCTATACCCACCTCATGTGGGATAGATTAATACAAATCCTTGACATCAATGGTTAAAAATTCAAATCTACACTGAAAGGAATTTGGTTAATACTGTTAAGGAAGGACCGTGAATCCTTAGATATTTGGGGTTCTTGTTGCACATATTTCTTTAGAATGCTGTCTACAACTTTGGCACATGCATAGGTAATGCTGCCCCTAGCGTCCATTAAGGGTCGCATTGGTGGATTGTGGACATGTTTGTGAACCTTAGGGATTCCAAATAGTAATGGAATCCTGGGGGCTGGCATAATCAAGAAGTTGAAAACTTCAGTGTCGATTCTTGCTTCGATGAACATGTCATTAATGAATGACCTAATCCTACTATAAGGGGTATTTAATTCATTCCTTGATACTTCTAAGTAAGTATCTGTTGTTATAATGCTCATCATTCTATCTATATAGTCACAATTGTTCATCACTGCTAAGCCACTGCTAAGCCACCCCCTTTATCCGGTTGCATAATTCTTATGGGGGTCTGACATAATCTTTCAAGCATTTGTTTTTCTTCCAGATGTATGTTATAACCCATCTATTACCCCCATTGTTACATCTCTCCATGACATTACGCAAGTCTAATTCATACATTTGATCAAATAACACTAATGACGGGTGGAGGGGGGATTAAAAGTACTGGGAATATAAAGCTGACTTCTTTCATTGTGTTGCTGACACATTAAAATGCATAAATTGAGTTTTCTAAGAAACATCTTAAAATCGATCAATGTTTTAGCGACATCAGCTCGTGCAGCTGGTACAAATGTGTACCCCTTAGCTAAAAGTTCGACCAAGTCCGGTGGAAAGTCTATCTCTGAATAGTTAAAAATTTTAAAATCCAAACTAGAATTATAAATAATATCACACTGATTTGTCTCGACCACCAAGTTATTATCTAAGTCTAGACTTAATTCCACCTGTTCTTCGTCTTCTTCTTTGCCTTCAGTCCCTAAGGTGCTGAATAATTCGAGGCTCTGATCTGAAAATTTGCCATATTAACCGATTGTGGCTGGTGGGGCTGTTTAGTATTATTAGCTATTCGTTCACTTCTTCGTATTGTATCCGGAAGTGAAGCCCTATCACCATTTCATGGTTCACTTAAATTCTCCATAACTTCACTATTGGCCACTTCCTTTTCAACCTGATTACTACAAGCTAAATAATTGCCCTGTGATGTTGGTGGTTTAGGGTAAGCTGTCCCACGTTCGTACTCTCTGATATCACGTTTAACTTTTTTGATTTTGGTTGAGTTGATTTTACTCAAATATTGGTCAATACTGCTGAAGGTATGCTCAAATTCGAAGTGATACCTCTGAAAATCAATGTCATTTTTAATGTCACTATCCAGCATATTAGTTTCATCTGTTAAAATATTAACTGCTTCTTGATAATGCATACACATCAGCTCTAAAAGTTCCGAACCATGTCTGTCAAAAGTTTAAGTAAATCACTGTGAAACCTTGACCCCTCAACAAGGCCCGTTGGAAATTGCCATGACCTAAGGCCTTTAGGAATTATTTTAAGCCATAAACATTCTTGAAAATAGGCAAGTTCTAATTGGATTTTTCTCAATTTAACTAGTTTTTGATCGAATAAATGCAGTCTTGTTGGCAAATTAGTTCTTACCTCGGTTGGTTGCTCCTGTGGGTTGTCACTTGACCCCTGTTCAAACCTAAATGATCTACCAACCCATGTTTTAAAGTCAGGAGCTCCAATAAGCCTCGGTTGGTTTGGCTGATTTTGAAATATGTTTCCTGCAGTATTCGTTCTAATATCATCATTAAGAAAAGAACTTTCAGCGTTCACAGTAACCAGCCCACCTGTATTCATGTCTCGGTCTGACCCATCCGTTACACTTAAGCCACCTGGTCCATGTACGGAAATGCTGGAACCAGTGTTGCTGCTAGTAATATTATTGGAAATAGGTTGCTCTGCATGTTGATTAGAGAAAGGCACTGCATCAAGTCTTTTAGAAAGATTGTCCACTTTCTGTGATAATAATTCGATTAAAGCTGTTAAATTACCCGTGTTTTATCATTTTTGAGCTTAATAAATACTGCTTTTGTGGATCTAGTTGGACTCAACTGGTGTGTGATACAGGTCTACTCAGGATTCTTTAGTGTGGATAACTGGTAATGTACAGTTCTTGTCTTCCCCTTACAGGTGTTGATGTAGGTGCGTTGCCCTCATGCGGTCCATCTGATGTTAGTGTCCCCACAGACTCTAGCAGTGATGATGATAGTATGAGTGAGGCACAGGCAGGGTTGTCAGGGGCTGAATCTGTGCCATTGTTTGCCATTTCACCTGTCTCCCCCTCATCCTCGCACACAGTTCCCCTGCCTGCACATACCCCATCACCACCGGCCATAGAGGAAGAACAGTTGGCGGGTGGTAGCATGGAACAGAGAAGTGTGGTGATTGTGGAAGGTGTGCCTGCACACCATGATCCCAGTCAACAGACTGGTGATATCCCACACAGGCATGTGCCCAGCGCTGCTCGTAGGAGGACCACTGGCCAACCTGCCCCTGCGAGACCAAGCACATCAGCTGGAGTCACCAGACGCATGTTTCAGGGTATAATGGAGGCACAGGCACATGCTGAATGGCACAACAGAGAAGGTCTGAGGCATCAGAGGGCTGTTGTCTGTTCATTAATGGACAACATCCAGGCACTTGCAAATGCTTACCATCATCTTGCAGATGTTTTGGATAGACGATTGGGTGACATGGTGGAAGTCCTTGACCGTGGCATGTCAATCCTCGAGCGTGGAATGTCTGTGCTGGAACATCTGGTGGGAGTGAGACGTCAGGCACGTGGACGTAGGTCAGCTACATCACCTGTTGAAGGTCTATGTGAACATGCTACTGCACATGCCAGCTCCCATAGTGGTGGTAGCAGCAGCAGTGCAGCTGGTGCTGTGCAGTCCACACCAGGACACAGCAGGTCACGTGCACATGGTCCTGGATGGTCCCAACAGGGACACGAATCCAGTGGGCAAGTGTCATCAGACGGTACCCAATCTGGACCTCTGCCTGGTAGTGCCTGTGCAACCCCTGGCAGGCGCAGGTCACGTGGCCGTGGCCAAACATTGTGAACTGTGAAAGCTGCCTTGTACAGTCTGCAGCTGTCAATATTACCCCTGTGTAGGCCAGCCACATGCCGGACCTGTGTGCATGCATACACACACACTGGAAACAAATGTAGGGCACCTCAACAAACACACGCATAACATCCACACATGCCCAATGATATCACAGGCCTTAACACACATGCATGATGTCATCCAATGGCACAGCCTAAGCCTCTGGCAAACATTATCATCCTGTGCATATGATGATGCCTGTGCCGCATCCCTGTCATCCACACCATTGGTGCAGGGACATGTTCATATGGTCTGATGCACAAGGTTAACATACTAGGTAGATAATTGTAGATTAATATTGTTGAGTAGTGTTGACAGGCAGCAGACATACCATGAATTGCAGTTGTAGAATGCATTTTGTACGTTTGATAGTATGTATCATGTGTAACAACACTAACAGCATGTTGCTCCTGATGTTCTGCCTTCCTCTTTCAGGTGCAGTTGCATGTGCCGGGGGATGTTGGTGTTTGCAGGAGTCCCATATGTACATGTTGACTACCCACAAGTCAGTATGACAATACCTGCATGCACGTTGTAGCTACCACATCAAAGTTATATTCTCCCATGTTTCAATTATGTTTACTGTTCTAATGATCCAAGAGCATGATAGCTATGTAGTAAGCTACTGTGTTCAGAGATGTTACATCCATAGTGGGTGACATCACAGGTATAGTTACCTGGAGCGTGGAGTGGGTAAAAGAGTGGTATGCCGGAAGACAAGGGTAAAGGCCAGTGGAAATAGTGGCTTCTCATTGGGAAGCAGTAATACCCACTGCCATGACAGCATGCAAACACAGACAGACCCACACACTCAGGGATTTACAGACACAGTAACACACACTCTGACACACACACACACACACACACACACACACACACACACACACACACACACACACACACACACACACACACAGTTGCTAGTGTTTGGATGAGAACCCTTGCCTATATGCATATCATCATTATAGTACTACTCAATTGCAAGATGCACCACATAGATTACACATGTACAAGTAGTTGGAATGGCCTAAGATCGAGGACATCGACAGGGATACTACAGTGCAGTGAGTGTATGTGGGGAGGGGAGTCCATCAGTAGGCTATGTAACATAAGGTCACACCCCAGGGAGTACATGTTAACAGGCAGTTAGTATGCCCATCTGCAATTGATGATATCAACAGGGATGCTAGATTGCTATGAGTGGATGGGGGGAGGGGGCATTAACATTTTACTATGGTAAAATACAGCCTCACTCTAGGAACCGGACAGCCATATACATATATATAGGTGACCAGTCGAGAGGGGATATTACTCTGTCAACATAGAATTGTTTGTGCATACAGATTGTAATGGACACCTACTTTAAACACACAGGTCTACAGCTGTGTACTTCGTGATTGTCAGTCTCCCTGTTGTTGTCTATAATTGTAGAAGGGCAGTCTGACTGCCTTGGGATGTGTAATCTCTGTGGCGCATCTCGTAACTGCATAGTACTGTAATAGTGATCCTTAGATAGGCAGGAGTTATGATCCCACCACTGGCAACTGTGTGCGTGTGTTTGTGTGTGTGACAGCATATGCCTGAGTGTGCGTGTCAGTAAATGGCTGAGTGTGTTTGTGTGTGTCTCAGCAAATGCCTGAGTGTGTGTGTCAGCAAAGGCTGAGTGTGGTTGTGTGTGTGCATTTCTGTCTGCATCCTGTCATGGAAGTGGGATTTGCTGCATTCCAAAGAGATACCTCCTTTTGCACTGACCTTTATCATTGTCAACCACTATACCTCTATCGTCCCCCTCCCCACTGCAAGTAATCGGTCCTGTGTTGTCAGACTCAGACGTGGAATCAGTAAGTGTAACTGTATGTGTTCTGTGGCACATACCCCAACTGCATACCACTGTACTAGTAACCTTTAGTTACATCAGATTACATGCCTACAGTATCGAGAATGGCTGCCCATTAGGCGACAACATGCCGTTCGACTGTACGGAATCAGCGGCCTGTCCAGAGTTGGATTCATATTATTGGTGTGTTCCTCTTACAATCTGCACCCATCTGGCTAATACATGGGAACTGACACTCTTCAATACAAAGAAGTAATTGGGTTTTGGAACCCACATCCTTCAGCCAAGTCATGCTACTGCATACCTAATATTCTGGCATCTTTCTAAGGTTGTCAGTAGAATATGTGCTTTCACTCCCTATCAGACCTCTCATATGATTGGGGAAATATACAAAGTGAATCAGGGACACGGCATAACAACATCAGGGACACATTTAAATTATTGGTGCTATTAACCTGACACATTGACAGACTCAGAGCATATGAATTCATACACATTTTCTGAGGTAAATGATGTTTATAACTCTTAATTGTTGTCGTTATTCATTACGTGTAATTCACCACCTTTCCTCCAAATGTCACTAGTTTTAGGAGGGATTAAGTGGGGCAGAGTTAGAAACCGAGTCGAAATCTGGGACGTCCCTGGAAATCGGGGACAGTTCAGAGGTATGGTCCCTATTTGTTCCCCCAATAGTTTATGTCCTGTCCAGTGGATGTGCTTTTAGGGGTTGAGAGGTATGGGCGTCAGCTATGCCCATTTCAGAATATTACTTACATCCCCGGGGCAGTCCTAATACGACTGTGCCAGCCAACACCTGCACACCTAGGCCCATAATTGCTTACCCATAGTTCACCCACCTGCCACTCCTCTACAGCACTCATACTTACTGTGGGTGCAGGTGGGGTATAAACACACCACAACACACTGCCCACTCTCCCAGTGTCAGGACACATGTCATATGTTGTGTCGACCCATGGGTTATCAGACTTGCACAACCTACTGGTCCGTGTACATCTACAGGCTGGTTTGATAAGTCATTACCGGGACTGCTTCCGATCATTAATTTTTGGTGTCCCACAAGGGACATTGATGTCTATGTTTCAAGATTAGACCTGGCAGGTCTCTCCCACTGGTAATATCCTACTAGTGGTCTGGGAAGCAGTGGTGTGTTTACCTTTATTGTGTGTCTGTATGTCTCACTGGCCTAGCTGGGGTGGTGGGGGGGGTTGATGCTACATGTTACACGTTTGTTTATTGGACCCCTCACCCCCAAATGCACGGCCTGTGAACATATGTTACTTGTAACTGCTGTATCATATCCTAGCTATATACATGTGTATATTTACAGTCACATATATATATCTATTTACATTACTATATACAGATATATCCGTATATATATATATATATATATATATATATATATATATATATACATACATATATATTTATATTTTGTCTATATATATATATATATATATATATATATATATCACAACATATGGGTCTATGGGTGTCTGCATATGTATATATTTATATGGGGGTATGTATCTGTATTCTGTCTCTATATGTATACATTTGTACTACGGAGAGGGAGAGGCTTATCTCTATGTCAGTATGGGTAGATATACACACACATACCTCTACATAAATACGTCTACATCTGTTTATTCCATTCCTTGCCATATAAATTACACTTTGCTGCAGTGGGACTCGTAGTCGGTGTGACTGCTCGTTGGACGACGCCTCTGCCCAATGAACACATTCATTTATATCACTAGGGCTGTCCATATAGACCCACATCAGCCAACACCTGCACACCTAGACCCATAAGTAGCTACACATAGTTCCCCCACCTGCACCTCCTCAACAGCGCCCATCCTTACTCGGGTCCTGGTCTGTTCTGGACACACCACTACACGCTGCCCACTCTCCCCTTCACGTGATCCATTTCATACAATTGTCTCGGCCCATGGGTCATCAGGGTTTCCCACCCTTGTATTCCGCGTATGTATACACCCCGGCCAGAATGGTCAGTCTATCACATTCTTTTGGTCTTGGCAATTTTTGGGGTGTCCTGCAAGGAACGCTCCAGTCTGTGTTCCAAGATTAGAATTCACGGGTGCACTGTGTACCCCCCCCGGTTGTATCCTGCCTGTGGTCTGGGGAGCAGTGGACTCTTTACATTGTTTATGTGTATGTTTCCCGTGTCCGGCTGGGGGGGGGGTGGAAGGTCATGCTACGTGTTTCATGTTTCTTGCTTGGGCTCCTCAATTCCATTGGCATAGCCTGTGAACATATGTCATTCTTGTGTGCGGTTTCCTATCATAGCTGTATATCTGTGTATATCTACGCACACACACACACACACACACATATATATATATATATATATATATATAGTATATGTCTGCAACCATATATATATATATATATATATATATATATATATATATATGTGTGTGTGTGTGTGTGTGTGTTGTGTGTGTGTGTGTGTCTGCAAAGCAATACATACCCTGCGCAAATGCACTTACACATGCTTACTGGTGTTTATATATGCTTGACCTGCTTAATAGTGCCTTATGCATTATGACACTGACACTTCACTCCAGTTAACTTTTGATTGATATTTTGCAGGTTATACAGCGGACAGATGTTGTAATATGTTCATGTACGGCTTACCGATGGTAAATGGTATGTGATACAGTGGGATTCGGTACGGGAATGTCTGTTCA
>NC_056739.1:642984414-643004414 GCF_019279795.1 Protopterus annectens | reverse complement strand
GTGGCTGATCATTGTAGAGATATTTAAGTTTTGAGAGTATGTGCATATTTATTTGGTAATAGTGTGTGGGTCACTCCTAATAGGCCTGCTCTTGGTCAAACTACCATTTATATTAATATTAATTTCACTCAGTATATTGGATACACTTGGAAGAACCTTAAGGTAGCTGGCAGGAGTGTCTGGTGGCAGTAATAACTGCCTTATAGTCTGGGTAGAAGGGGGCATAGCTAGTAAACCTGTGCCAGCCTTTCCCAGGTGTGTGTGTGTGTGTGTGTGTGTGTGTGTGTGTGTGTGTGTCTGTGTATTTGTAAATCAAACCTCAAAGAATGTGTGTGTCAAACACTTGGGCATGGACACGAAGCACTGGTTGGGCAGAGAGGGTGCTGGAGGTCTTGTCTTGGACACTCAGCTGAGATTTCAACTCTATAGCTGTGCCACTGGAGAATCTTATTAGGGATCTGGAGAAAGAGGGAGAAACCAGCCCCCGGACTGACTGTGCTTCCTGTGTGCTCTTAAGAGAAATTGTGCTTGATTGTACTTGATGCAGAGAGCTGCATCTGGAAATATTGTGTGTGTACCTGTTACCTTCCCAGTGAACATCCCCCACTGATGCCAGTGGTGAGAATTGAGGCTCCCTGATTACTGGCCAGTGGAGGGTCATCACATGCCAAACTGCATTGCGCAATTTGCACAAATAAGACATAACTGTAGGGAAACACACAGGTCATGCTTAAGACACAAAATAGAAATTCCTTTCCATTTAACTACAAAAAGATTTTCTAGTAATAGATTTTCTGGCCTCCTGTGAAAGCTGAAATATGTCCTCAGAATAATGGTGCCTGAAAGGAATCAAAATCCTATCACCCAAAGTGTCATTTGAAGTGTGGACAAATGAGGGTGAATGAGAGATTCCCTTGTCTTGTGTGAGAAGAGCCATCCATTGAGATACATTTTGATGGTTGGCCCTGGTGAAATAGAAGGGGTAACCAGGAGATCACCGGCAAGATTTTGGGTGTGTCCCACATGATCTTGTGCAGTACCCTGGGAAGCAGAGGAAGAGGGAAATAAGCATACAGAAACATCCACTTCCAAGAAAAAGATAGGACATCCACTCTTCAAACCAGTGTATTTGGCAATCTGGAACAGAACTGAGGAAGTTGTCTGCTCAGAGGGAATGCAAAAAGATCTACTTGAGGAGCACTCTACTGATGTACAATGTCTAGAAACACCTCACTGTGAAGCATTCATTCATGGGGATGAGTCCTGGGCCTGCTCAAATATCTGGCACTAGACTGTGCTCTGAAGGGACATAAACTGCCTGAAAAATCAGGTGATGGCAGACTGCAAAATCTCAAGCCTGGACAGCTAGCCTGAAAAGAAGGTCAGAATTTGTGCCACCTTGCTTGTTGATGAACTGCATGACAGTGGCATTGTCTGTAAATATCTTGATCCCAAAGGAGGTGAAAGGCCTGGAAAGTTAATAGAAACCACAACATCTTAATTTTTAAAAGTTCCAGTGTTGCTTCAATAAATAAAATTATCTCCTTAATTTCCTCCCTTTCAACAGAGGTTCTAAAGGCACCTTGTTATTTAATCCGGGCAGTTTATCTGTCTGCAAATCCACTATCCAACATGCTTCAATAAACTCAATTCTGTTTGTCAGATCCCCACCTATTAAGCTTTCAGGAACAATTTCCAAGACCATAAAGCAAAAATTATATCTAGCATGAACTGAAATATACTGAAATAAGGGGTATATATTGAATCAGTGAATGCTTAAAAAAGCGAATGCTGATTCATCGACCATAGTTCAGTGAACGCTGAAAATCCCGAACACCCGGAACAGTGAATTTCTTCTCAGGGAAAGAAATCACTGGGCCGGTTTCGGGAGTTTGCCATTTCCTCCACTGTGGTGCGATCTCGGAGTTGGTATATTTAAGTAGGGAGGGTGAAGCCCTCCCACATTAAATACTGTTTTAAGTTTTTTTGTTTGTTTTCTTTTTTGTGGAACAGCGATTTTTTTCCCTGGTTAAAAAATCGCTGTTCTGAGTGTTCGGCATTTTCAGCATTCGCTGCACTAGGGTCAATGAATAAGTGTTCACTTTTTTAAGCATTCGCTTATTTAATATAGACCCAAAATAAGATATTAGTTCTATTACAAAGCCTAATGTCACTGAGATGTTGCAAGATCCGATCTTTGAGTGATCTGTTTGTCTTGCCAAAATAAAAACTACTGCATGAGCACATTCAGCAATGTATATCACATTCTTTGTGGAATAATCTGCATAAGTTCTTAGATGTAAAGCTCTCCCAGTTATGGGTTGCTGAAAACAATTCTTAAAATGAATGTAAATACAGGCTTTGCATTTCCTGCAAGGAAAAGTACAAGTTCGCATTGACGTTGAGACAGCCTTATTAAACTCCCATCCCTGCATAATAGTCTTTTCAGATTTTTCTTGTTCTTAAAACAAAACCTGGGTTTTTTACCCATAATTTGTTTGATGATATCATTCACAGTAACAATCATCCAGTTATTTCTTACAATCTGACAGACATGTCTAACATTGTGGCTGGGTGTAAGAGAACATCTTAGGCTATCTGTAGAATTAGTAACATTCAAAACATCCTCAGACGTCCTATGTTCACCCCTTTCCATAAAATATGATTGGCCTCGAGTATGTTGTTGGGCTTCAGTTTCCAACATTGCTTCATGTATTTCTCTTTGCTTCCTGCCTCGACTTACAAAATATTCCTTCAAGCATTGTGTTTCATTTTCATAATCTCGCTCTTTGGTGCATATCCAGGAAGTTCTAAGAAACTGGCTTATCGGTTATCCTTGTGCCATAATAGTAGATGATTTACTGGTTGGAGACAATGGTGAAGCAGAGCATGACAGAAACCTTGAGAGAGTTCTAGACAGAGCGCGTGAAGTGAACTTAAAGCAGAATCCTCTGAAGTGCAAATTCAGACTACCAGAAGTTACATATGTAGGTCATTTATTTACCAGCCCTGGCTTGAGACCAGATCCATCCAAGCAAGCAGCTATTCCTGAGATGTCAGCATCAGATAATGTTCAAGCTCTACAAAGTTTTCTTGGCAGGGTCAACTATTTAGGCAAATCTGTAGCTAACAACACCTTTAAGAGAGCTGACATGCAAAAATGTTACATGGACTTGTTTGGAACAGCACAAGAAAACATTTGAAGACCTTAAGCATAAAATTGCCACCCCACCTACATTAAGATACCATGATGTCAATAAACCAGTCACTCTTTCCTGTGATGCTTCAAAATTTTGTCTTGGTGCAGTTATTCTTTAAGAAGGCAGACCAGTAGCCTATGCATCTAGATCCTTTACCCAAACTGAAATGCAATATGCTTAAATTGAGAAAGAACATTTGGCAACAGTATTTACATGTTCAAAGTTTCTTGATTATATCTATGGTCAAGCTATCCATATTGCAACTGACCACCAACCTCTAGTTACTATTCTAATGAAGCCTATGCATTCAGCTCCAGCAAATTACAAAGAATGAAGCTCAAATTGCAAAAGTACAGCTTCAAAATGGTCTATACAAAAGGCAAACTTCTTTATTTGGCAGATACCTTATCCAGATCACCCAGAAATATAATGGAATAGCTTGACACAGAGAATTTTGACTTTGATGTAATGGAAGTGTATAATTTTTCTACCACGAGACTTGATGAGCTGAGAGATCACACAAAGACTGATCCTATTTTGCAAAAGCTCAACCACTACATTAATGTTGGATGGCCATCAAAGCAATCTAGTGTACCACCTGAAGTGCAAACTTATTTTCCTTACAGAGATGAGATGTTGATGGAAGATGGCATTATTTTCAAAGGTCCTAAAATTGTTGTTCCCACTTCCTTACAACATAAATGTATCCAGATTTTGCACAGTGGTCACCCAGGTTCAGAATCTACCAAAAGAAGGGCAAGAGAATTAGTATTTTGGCGTTCTCTAGTAAAAGACATTGATAAAGTGCAATCTTGTTCAGTATGCAATAGTACTAAACAGCATTTGCAAAGAGCTTCAGCTAAGTCAAGTTCCTGAACTACCATGATCCACAGTAGCCACTGATATATTCAAGTGGAAAACAATCAGTTTTACGTAGTATTGGTAGACTCTTATTCGAACTGGTTTGAGATCGGTTTACTACCTAATCTAACATCCACTGCTGTTATCACTAAGCTGAAACTTCATTTCTCACTCCCTGGTATTCCACACAAAATTATTTCTGCCAGTGGTAATCAATTTACTAGTCAGTTTTTTCTGAAATTTGAAAGAGAATGGGACTAGCTGAACGTGCAGTGCAGAGTACAAAGCAATTAATTGAAAGGGTGATAATACCAATGTCTTTCTGAATTTACGTAATCTCAGAAACATACCCCATGACAATATACTTGGCTTGCCTCCTCAGAGACTTCTATCCAGGCAAACCAGAACAACACTGCCTATTAGTTCCAGTTTACTGAGACCTAAAGCCAAGAACAACAGAAACATTAGAGTCCAATTATTCAGGAAGTGTTCTTTCCAGAAGACCAGCTATGATAAATCAAGTAGATTTCTTTGTCCATTGAAAGGAGAAACAGTGAGGATGCAAACGGCAAAAGGTTTTGACTGGATTGGTCAAGTAACAGGTATATGTACTGAGCCAAGATCCTACTTTGTACAATCTGAGAGTGTGGAGTATAGGAGAAATCACGACTCGATACTGCAGCATTGCTCCTGTGGTATAGATTCTAGATCTCAGAGCAATTCAGACAATGTTCCTGTTGAAGAACGTGTCTTAACTTTTACTTCCATTCCTGATGATGTTCCCGATGTCCCTAAGGTTGAACATTCAGTAGAGTCCCAGTTGCTAAATCTAATTCTAAATTTTATGTCACACGATTTGGTGGCATTTCCAGGCCTAGCGTGAAATACACAGCAACCTGGACATAACTGTATATCTGTATCTAGTTCTGTATAATTCCATAACAAAGAATTATTTGTATTGATTGCATGTTAACTAATGTTGTCAATACTGCATGACCAAATCTCAAAGAGGGAGGATGCAGAACACAGCATGTGTGCTGTATCTTTAAGAAGCATTTCAAGGACTGAACGTGCATATTAATAGCAAGCACACGCTAACTTCAGTGTCATTTTGAGAGTGCAACCAGAAAGTGAGCATGTATGAATGTAATAACTATTTTGTATATAAGTTTATCTAAGTTAACGTTATTAAGCCTCAATCATGATGTGTTAGTACATAATAAAGCTGCTTGAACAGAACCCACAAAGACTCGTCTGTTATATCTTGACTAGACGAGCGACAATTACTTAAAATGTAAATGGCACTTACAATCTGCAACACACACACACACACACACACACACACACACACACACATACACACACACACACACACACACACACACACACACACACACACACACGGCTACCGAGCTAATTTTAGCCCAACATTTCAAAAGATCACTACCCAAATTCATGGAACCAAATACCTCTCCTGTACCCTGATTTCCCTCGCAGTGCTGAGTCATGATTCATGCATCTCAAACCCAACTCTTCCTCAGTTTCTCAAATTTCTTGTAACCATACCTCATACACACTACCCCAATTTGCGCTCTTTTATCACTTCCTTCAACTATCTCCACTAATCGACACATCTAACCCATGACATCTGCACTCTCAACCATCTCCACTTCACCTATAACCACAAACTGTATCCTTTGGTTACAAATGCAGCTTGCCTGTTCCTATATAATTCACAACACTTGTGGTACATTTCTGCTTATGCTGTACTACTTTAACTGCATTCTTCAATGAGTTTATATCACTCAGATTCATTTATTGCTCTTTGTTATAAAAACTTGTTGCGTCATCATACCGGCACTTTCCACAGGCTTCTATTGAAAAAGGACTGTTAGACCTATATGATTGTCCCACTTAACAAAAGTAACTAAGTGAATACATAAGTAAAGAAATGCAAAGCAATGGTCATGCTTTGCCTATCACAAAACATTATTAGCAGAATTTTAATTTGGCATTGAAGGCAGCCAACTTGCAAGAAAGTGCAGTCAGAATGTCTACAGAATAAAATACAAGCTGTTACATGGAATCACCACCTCTACCTTCATACCTGTAAAATGCTAGTGTACTACAGGGCTCTGTTTTGAGCTACAACCCTTCAGTATCTTTGCAAACGACATGGCCAGACACTTTGCTTGAAAGTGGGTTTACTACACGGCTTTGCTCCAGGCCAACAACCATTCGGTATCTTTGTGAATGACATGTCCAGAATGTGCTTATGCCAATCTCATTCAATATGCATACAGTCTGATCATCACTTCATTGGTTATTTCCAATTGCTTCTATGGCAGTAATCTGCAAAGTGCCTGCATACTCTGTAGACCCGACTTACAGACTGACTAGTTCACCTTTACAAAGTCCTGTTTGCCTACTAAAGTCTTCAACACACTATGAGCACTAGATCTGATATTCCCAGTAAGACAGCTCAACCTCACCCTAGTTTCAGTATTCATTTCTTGATATATTTACAGCTTGGGGGGTCACTCAGTTTAAACTGAGACATTAGATGGTTAGCAAACTGTAATCTGATTTTTATATAAAAAAATGGTAAGAGCAACTCAAAATCTACAATGTCTTTACAAAGCTATTTCTTTCATTTTTCACAGGTAAAGGAATTCTGATAAAGTGTTCTTTCTTCCTTCCATCACTCCTTACTTTGTCCATCTGCTGAATGGATTATTACCACCTCTACAATATAAAATGAACATGCACATGATAGGACAACTCATCATACATCACAATATAGATTATCATGCCAAGACTCCTATTATTATAAAAGTTAAAATGGCTTGAGTTGGACCATGTCTTCCAATCTATACAACCTCAATCTGCATGTTACTTTACTCAAATTACTGCTCTTTCCTATTTCACATCAAGAACTAAAGAAAAATGCAGAATGAGCTACCAAAATCCATATGGAGGCTTGTAAATATCACTATAATATAGCAATAAATAAGAAGAATCCTTGTTGATCGCCCACAGACTTGCATGCAAAATTAAATCAATGAAAAGAAAAGTCTTATGCAGCAGGAACAGACTCTGTGACATGACATGACTCGACTCAGTCTCCTGGGAAATGATGTCCTGTTTGCTGACTTGAATTTCTTTCTTTTTTCATTGATCTTATCTTATTACACCCTACTATGTTTTCTACACATAATTAATAATACTATCCATTATCCAAATATTATACAGACAGTACTTCTATTCTATATTTTTAATCACTGGTGCATCCATTTACAGACTAGTTTATGTATGTATAATACATATCATAATTGCAATAACAGCGTTCACATCTACACTCAAAAATATACAGTTACTTATTTTGTGATAACTGTATGAGCCTTATGTTTATACTTCTTGCAGAGATGAGAATAAACTAGAAATTGGACTTCCGAGCTGAACTATCCTTTAAAACAAAGATAAATGAAAAAAAAAAAAACATATCACTATAATATGCTGGGCATACTGTACTCATCAAAAAATATCAACAGACTAATACATTATTTATTTATGTGTCTTTATTAACTGGATTAGTGGGCTGTTCAAGAGGACCCTTTCCAGCCAAGACCTGGGTGCTGAGGCAAGAGCATACATACATTGTACATGCATACAATAAGCATATATAGGGTAGATGGTCAAATAACCAGCTACACAGACACCCACAATCCATCCAGGCACCCAGAATATCAATGTTAAAAACTTCAACACAACAAACAGGGATTAGGCGGCTGAGTGGTGCAGCGGTTAACATTGTCACCTCACAGCAAGAGGTTTTCCGGTTCGATTCTCAGCTGGGGTGCCTTCTGTGAAGAGTTTGCATGTTCTCCCTGTGTTCACGTGGGTTTCCTCCGGGTACTCCAGTTTCCTCTCACATTCTAAAGACCTGCGTCTGGAACTTTTCTCCCCGGGCCTCTGCTGAGAATAAGCTCTGTTGTAGTCAAACTTTACCAGTCAACAAATGTTAAATAAAAAACAAAAAAAGAAAAAAAAATTAACCCAGCACAAAGTAAATCAAATACAACTGCTCACCACCCCGTGTGCTGTTATCCTCCACACCCCCTGATAATTATAAATATATATATTAACTCTAAGACTGCACTGTCCCTGGGGAAAGGGAATAATCCCTTACCTGGGGATTGTTGATCCATCACACCTGTTGGCTGTCTGTCTGTATTGGCCAAATTGTGTTGACAAAATGGATGTCTAGCATAGCTAGTCATTTGATCAACTGTCTGCAAACCATATATATGCGCACATGAAAACATACCTGTGTATGTATATTTACATATCTATACATACGTACAAACACTAAATACATGTACAAATACTAAAACATATGTAAATAAATACATATAAACAATATACACAGTGGACCACCAGTCTTTATAAAATGAAAGTAGAAAACAATACAGTTTATTATACACAAATAATAATAACCAAGAAAATCCATCCATAAGATTAAAGTACAAATAAAAAAAAAAACACTCAGTACACAGTCAGGGGTGTATCCAAAAAAATCCATTTTGTACTCACAAGCTCTTTTTACTGTCCGCCCATCCCGCATGGCATTTAAAAAATGTACATATCTTTCAAAATGTTGCCCCTCATGTACACATCATTTTCAATGTTTTCCTCTAAAACTAGTACTTCTGTTTTAAATTAGCAATCAACTCTGTAAGCAAGTTATGTACCTGTTGTTAGAGGTATTACTTTAGATATTTGTACACATAAAATAGCCTGAAAAAAGCTAAAATGTTTCAGTGACGCAAAGAAAAAAATGCACTCTGTAGAGTACAGACCTGGGTATACGCTTGCTTGTAGTTGCCAGAATGAAAATCCAATATCGTTTTGATTAGCGCTTTCATCCACTTAATTCCAAATATGAACTTAATCAGATTAAAAGGCTCCCTCATCTCTATTGCTTAAAGAGTAAAAATCATACACTGCCACCCTGTGGCTATTAAGCAATACTGCTTAAAAATAAAACTACTTTGAAACAGTAAGATCTTATTCAATAACCAACCGTACTTCACTATGAAAAAATACATTAAACAGTTGTAATCTGATGAAGTTCAGTGGATGAAAGCGCTACTTAAAATGATATTGGGTTTTACTTCCAGTGACTGCAAGTGTGTTTTTTATTTATACACACATAAAAATAAGGCAGGTTCTTCAAGCAAAATCAAAGTTTTGTAATTAGCTAAATGCACAGAAAAAGAGGCTCTCTTGGCAGATTTCTCTTTTGATTGCTCTGGCAGAAGCAATTTTCATCGTTTTCATCTTCTTCAAAAACGTTCAACTTAAAGACTTGCATCATTTAAGGGAACAGACTACTTACAGTGGATTCCTTGTAACACAGCTACAAATATTATTTACATGGCTACAGATTTTAGGTCACATGTAATCTTCTACAAATGTTTAACAATCAAATACAAAAACTGAGAATGCGATAACATGAGAAAGATGAGATATAAGATGCAGGCACGTACTTGTAATGATAAAATAAAAAAAAATGTTGACTCGTGTACTACATTTACTTAAGCACACTATTACTTACACATAATAGTACTACTGTTACTTATGCATAATAGTACTACTTTTACTTATATACACTGTTACTTATGCATAATAGTACTACTTTTACTTATGAATAATAGTACTACTTTTACTTATGCACACTTTCACTTACACATAATAGTACTACTTTTACTTATGCACACTGTTACTTACGCATAACAGTATTACTTTTACTTATGCACACTGGTACTTGCTCATAATAGTACTACTTTTACTTATGCACACTGTTACTTAGGCATAACAGTAGCACTTCTACTTATGCACACTGTTACTTATGCACACTGTTACTTGCGCATAACAGTACTACTTTTACTTATGCACACTGTTACATGTGCATTATAGTACTACTTTTACTTATGCACACTATTTGCAAATAATAGTACTACTTTTACTTATGCACAGCTACTTGCGCATAATAGTACTACTTTTACTTATGCACACTGTTACTTATGCATAATAGTACTACTTTTACTTATGCACACTGTTACTTACACATAACAGTAGCATTTCTACTTATGCACACTGTTACTTGCGCATAACACTACTACTTTTACTTATGCACACTGTGAGAAGGCCAACCCACTTAGGTTCTTAACTTGAATTATCTTCTATTCCTCCTTTCTATCTTTCCACTTTACTTAAAAAAAAAAAAAAAAAAAAAAAACTTTGCTCGTATCTCCTTGTGTGTTCTGAGTTGAATAAAACAACAACTGAATTCAGTTCAGAATACAGTTTGAATAAATTGCATTTATTCAAACTGTATTTGCTTTAATATTGCTACACACTCAAGTGTGCTAGCTTGCACTGCACTTAAATTGTTTTAGTGCTGTTTTAGCTGCTTTTCTGTTAAAACAAATTCTAAGCTTGTTTACTACCTTTCCTGTAACTAGTCTAGTCCAGATACATACTTGCTGTATCCAAGACTGTTTGCAAGCTTCTGAGCCCCCCAAGCCTTTCTGTGTTGGAGGGAAGCCTTCTAGCTTATCAGTGGGAGTGGTAAGCACTAAGTAGCCCATCTACCACAAGAGGAGGGGTTTCTGGCCCAGAAATTGTAGTCTATTGGCCATTTGGGCAGTTTTTTCTATCTCTTTCACCTTTCTGGCTTAAAAGCCTACATTTGCACTTCTTTCCCACCTTTCCTGTAACTAGTCTAGTCCAGACACAGATTTGCCGTATCCAGGACTGTTTGTTAAGTTTCTAAGCCCCCAAGCCTTTCTGCATTTGAGGGAAGCCTTCTAGCTTATCAGTGGGAGTGGTAAGCACTAGGTAGCCTATCTACCTCAAGAGGAGTGGGTTCTGGCCCAGAAATTGTAGTTTATTGGCCGTTTGGGCAGTTTTTCCATCTCTTTCAACTTTCAGGTTTAAAAGCACACATTTGCATTTGTTTCCCATCTTTCCTGTAACTAGTCTAGTCCAGATACAGATTTGCTGTATACAGGACTGTTTGTAAGCTTCTGAGCAGTGCCAAAAAGTCTGCTCTTCAATTTTTCCCTTAGATTTGCTAGTTCTCTCGTCTTCTGCACTTTTACTAGCTTATTAGTCTAGTACTTTACCAGACAACTTGTAGCAATTATTGTAGCACACAAAAGTGCTACCAGCACTAAACGTTCTACAAGGAAACAGCTCTAGTACTTATTATTAATGCCCACCCTCCAGGCATGTCTAAAGGTCAGTTCCCTGTGCTTTCTCCAATTAATCTGGTGAACTTGGGCATCCTGAGGCAATGTAGCAACTGCCTCATGTACACTGACAACCATCTCCTCTTATCTCCCAACATTCAGACTTGTGAGAGATGCACTTACATATCCATATTGGAAGACACGCACTCTCCAGCCAAGACCAGAATAGCTAGCCAAGAGGAGAAGGTCAACACTGACACCACACCACATGGAACACATAGTCCTCCAGAACACACACCAGCGCTGCCTTCACATAAAAACACAAACCACACCTCCCCCTTCTTGGAGGCTCTCAATAAAAATCTACCCAAACAGCAGAGATCTCCAAGGCAGAAATGCATTCAAACACAACACTAATCACGAGACACATAACTCTCCTAAACAGTGTGCCACTCAACCAAAGCCCCTAAGGTAAAACAACATGCCCAACACACTAGTCATAGGTGACTCGATAGTGAGGCAAACTGATGTCCCACTCACTAGGTTGAATAAGGAGAAAGTAACAGTCAGCTGCCTCTCAAGTGCCAGGATCCATCACATAATGCACGCACTCAGGTCCCTCAACAACAGGTACACATATGACTCTATTATTGTACATGTGGGTGTGAATGACCTGAGACGTACCTCCCTGAACTACATGAAAAGAGACATGGAGGAGCTCTCAGATTATGTAGCCCAGGCAGGTATGACCCTAGCCCTGAGCAGCCTCCTACCATCACCCAGAACGATACCACAGTACAAGCAGAAAATGACTGATTTCAACAACTGGCTAATTTGCTGGTGTCATTCTAAGGGGATCCAGTATCTGTCTGCCTAGGATGTCATGACTGACAGACCTCGATGCTATGCCAGAGATGGTCTGCATCTGTCACCCCTGGGATTCCAGATACTGGCCAAGGCTCTTGCCACCCCTATAGAGACTTTTTTAGGTGGTGTTCCAAAGACCCAATTACCACTGTAACAGCTGCAAACAAATGCATTCTGAGGGTCATGCTGCTCAATGCTAGAAGTCTAAATCTCAAAATGCACTCGCTCAAAGCACTCCCTAAAATGGAGAACATCGACATTTGTGCTGTAACAGAGACCTGGTTGAAGGCAGCAGAAAGCACCCCTACACTACCAGGCTATAACTCATTCCACACCTTTTGGCCCCAGAACCTGGACCGAAGCTCCAAATTCGGTGGTGTTTCCATATTCATAAAGGATGAGCACATCTCCAGACTGGTAGCCCAACATAATGCATCAGAGTTATTTCTGGTGCAGCTAACATTGGGTAAGACATCAATTCAGGTTATCGCCTGCTACAGGCCCCCAACCATATTCCAAGACTCACACTCCACATTCCTAACACCCTGGAGAATATTAGGGTCCAACCTAACACTCTCATACTGGGTGACTTCAACTACCCAAACATTAACTGGGAAAACTACTCAGGTACCAATACAATTTCCCAACATTTCCTGGAATTCATTAATTCCAATGCCCTTGACCAGCTCGTTCTTACCCCCACTAGAGGTAGCAACATCCTTGACCTGGTAATTACTAACATGGGTGACCATTGCGCTACACCAATAGTCAACTTCTCCCTGGTTAGATCCGACCACAAACTAATCCACATCCCCCCCTGCAAAGGTAACCACCATGAAAAACTTCTCCAAAGCTAACTTTGGGCTCCTAAAAACAGAAACGTCTAACTTCACGGCACCCATGCAAATGGAGAATAGCTGCATGACCGCCAAATCATACACCAATGCACTGTCGAACACATACACAAATGCATGGATCTCGCCATACCCAATAGAACCAAGATGCTCTCCTTCAAAAAAAGGAAGCCAATCTGGTGGTCCCATAGCATAAACAAACTCTACAACAGAAGGAGGAAACTGATGCGGAATAAGGTGAAGTTCCAAGACTGGAAAAACTCCTTTATCAACCTCAACAAAAAGTTGAGCTCCCTCATAAAATCCTCTAAAGCTAGCTATGAAAACAGAATTGCAACAGATAGTAAAGATAACCACAAGGCCTTCTATAGTTATGTAAAGATTTTCCACAGCAATACCCAGATTTGCTCTGAGCTACTGCACAATGGTACCTCCTATACAGAGCCAACAGATATTGCCAATATACTGGCAGACAGATTCAATGCCAACTTTACCCCTCTCTTCCCCACCAAAGGACCAATCACAATACTAGTACATTGCCAGTCACCCAGTATTACTGCTGCACAGGTTAAAACAGCACTGTTCAGGGCCAAAAATACAGCTTCTATGGGACATGACAACATTCCTCGCTGTGTTCTGCATGAACTACAGAGTGAACTTGCACCACACCAGTGTGCCCTGTTCAATCACAGCCTCACCTCAGGCTTTGTCCCTACCAAATGGTGCACTGCTACAGTCATCCCTCTCCACAAAGGAGGAGTGATTACAGACCATGGGAACTATCGCCCCATTACCCTGATGAGTCTGATATGCAAAGCTATGGAATGCATCATTATGGACCTAATAAACAAGCATATAGGGAATCTCCAAACTCTGGATCCCACACAGTTTGGTTTTGTGAAGGGTCGATCATGCCTGCTCAACCTGGTCAACTTCTTTGAGTAAGCCAGCAGAGCTGTGGATGAAGGCAAGGTGGTTCATACAGCCTACCTTGATCTGGCCAAGGCCTTTGAAACCATTCCCCCCTCAGGAGTCATAGAAAAACTCACTAAGCTAGGCATCAACCCCTATATCACTAGGTGGGTTGCAAACTCGCTCACAGATAGAACCCACAGTGTGAAAGTAGCTGGCTCCAAGTCAGACTGCTGACCTGACCCGAGTGGAGTCCCACAGGGTTTGGTCCTGGGTCCTCTCCTGTTTGGTATCTAATTCTCTGAAGTCCAGGCCAACATGAAGGGACTCTGGCTGACAAAGTTCGCAGACGATTGCAAGTTGGGAGCTATTATTAACTCCCCAAGTAATGCTGACATCCTACAGAAAGGCCTCAGTGAGACCAACGAATGGTGTCAGAACCATGGCCTTAAGCTCAATGCCAAAAATGTGTCGTCATCCCCTTTGGGAAAAACCTGGTTCCCATGAATTACCACATCAATGGTAGTCCACTGAACACAGAAGGAATTATAGGAGATCTGGGAACACAGGTTGACATCAACCTCTGTTTTGACCACCACATTGCCACTGTGGTCAGAAAGTCTTTCTATGTGGCACATCTCATTACTAAGGGTTTTGCATCCAGGAAGAAAGAGGTTATTGTCTCCCTCTACTCTTCCCTCATTAGGCCAGTCATCGAGTACAATGCCCTATTTGGCATGTACCTCACTAAACACGTGCAACAACTGGACAGGCTGCAAAAGTACCTCACAAAGAGGATCCTAGGCCTTAAACACTTGTCCTATATGGAAAGACTAAAAAAAACTCCAACTATTCTCTGTCTCATATCGCCTACTTAGAGGCGATCTCTGCTTGACTTACAAATCCATGTCTGACCCAGCTCTGTTAGAAATGCTACATCTAAAGAAATCCCAATCTCTCTGCATCACACACTCCAGAGACCTCAACCTCATTACCACAATCAACAGAACAAGCTGGAGGGACAGGTTCATAACCCAGAGACTGCCCATGCTATGGAATGGACTTCCCATACGTGTCAAACAGAGCACCTCACTGGCCCTCTTCAAGAGAAATCTTGATGAGCGGATGGGAAATAGAAAATTCGACAGAGGCACTGGGAACTAAGGTTGGGTGGCACGATGTCAGGGTAATCCTATGGGCTAGACTTGTAAAGGCTCCAGGGCCATTAGCCCAGTACACACCTATGAACTTGCTCATAATAATCCTATGTTTACTTATGCACACTGTTACTTGCGTATAATAGTACAACTTTTACTTATACACACTGTTACTTACCATACCTGTCAACTTCTTGGAGCAAAAAACCTGGACAAAGCCATAAATAAAAGTAGGATAAATGTCCAAAATTTTTAAATATTGTTCTTACAAACCAAGAAAGTTGATACAATAACAGGTTGTTGCATTAGCATGAATTTTCTGTAGGGTATGAAGACTAAAACTCGAATGCCTGTCATTAATTTTAACTTCAGTCTTTAATGATTTGCCAGCAATTTGACAGAAAATCATAATTTTGTGAAAAATGGACCAAAATATGAGGCATAAATCTGGATATTCTGTGGAAATTCTGTACAGCTGAGATGTATGTTACTTACACGGAACACTACTACTTCTAATTATGCACACTGTTACTTACTCAAAGCAGTACTACTTCTAGTTATGTACACTGTAAATTGCACAGAATAGTACAACTTCTACTTATGCAAACTGCTCCTTACACATAACAGTACTATTTCTACTTATTCACTCTGTTTCTTAACATAGAACATTGCTATTTCTTTTTAAGCATACTGTTACTTACACAGAATAGTAATTATTTCTAATTATGCACACTTATTTACAGATAGTACTATTTCTATTTATGCACATTGGTACAAACAAATGCTATTTCTAATTATACACACTGTTACGTACACATAACAGTAATATGTCTACTTATATACACTGTTACCTCTAAATAATTAACAAAGTAACAGCAGGCCATTTAAAGCCTAACCAGCTTTCCTTTTTGTGTTTGTATTTGGTTATAGACTGGCCTTACCCATCCCATGGTCAATAATTATATATCACCCCTAATTAGAATAATTGGGATCATACCATATATAATTATATACAAAAATATATAATTTAAAGGGATCCATGTATGGGATAAAGAATTTAGGAGCTGCACTGGCCCATTAGTAGTACAGAGGGCAGTCTTGGGATAAATGTTCTGTTTTCCATCCATAGATCTAAATAAACTGTGCTTGAAAATGGACAGAGATGAACTTTGTTTTATGTGGATGGGCAGTCTGTTCTACAGCGGTGGTACCCTCTGCAAAATAAACCTGTCCCTCCAAACCATACTGTTGATGTTCCAGAAGATGTTTAGATCCCTACACTAAGTATTTCTGATGCCATTTACATGCTAATGTGCAGTACATCAGTTAGAGGATATCTTCTATTCCAGACACAGGTCACGTCTTAGCAGTCTGTAGGATACTGAGTACAGTGACAGGTCTTTGAGCCTGTCCATGCAGGCCATGTTGCTTGGGCTTTGTATCCTTTCAGTAAGGTATCTCTGTGAGTGTTCTGGTTGCTGCATGTGTCTGGACAGATACATACCAAAGGGGGCATTATACTCAATGATTGGCCTAATAAGGGCTGAGTAAAGGGTGACAACATCCCTAGATCTGGACACAATCCCTTTGTTTATAAGCTGTACAGTACAGAAGGACTTTCTTACAACAACAGACACATGTTGGTCAAAAGTTAGGTCACTGTCCATATAAGTTCCCAAATCCTGAACAACTGGGTCAGCATTATCAATGTGTTAGTTCCTTATGGTAGATGACTTCCCAAAAGATACAATAATGCATTTTTGGCATTTAGCTTCAGACCACGATTTTGATACCTGTTTTTTATTTGAGCTAAACCTTCCTGTAGGAAGGCTAAGTCATTTGGGGATTCAATGACTGCTCTTACCTTGCAGTCATCTTCAAACGTAGTCAGTAAGAGCTCTTTGGTATTGGTTTTTACTTCATAAAAGGAAATGCCAAACAGGAGGTGTCTCATCACAGAACTCTGGGGGACTCCACTGTTGAGTGGTCTCTTTGTGGAGGTAACTTCCCCTATTTTGCTAATCAGTGTGCTATCTGTGAGCCAGTTGGCAATCCAGTGGATGATATAGGAGTTTATTCCCAGTTTATTTAGCTTTTCTACCATGCCTGAGTGAGGATCTATGTCAAAAGCTTTGATCAGATGGAGGTATGTAGCGTGTACTGCTTTGTTTCTTCCATTGCTTTGGTGTCCTTTTCAAAATAAAACCTTTTGCTGTGTTTTTTTAAGTGACATTAGTTTGATGATCTTTTACAAAAAAGGCTACTGTGGTAATCCTATAATTATAATGTGCAAATATATACTTTAAATATAGGGTCTGTAGATTTGTAGGGGTGCAGAATCTCCGTTAAATTCCTTTTTTTTTTGCCATTTTCAATGACATAAAGAAGCACATGATGTGATTACGAGCATGGAAACCCCCCCCCCAGAAAAAAACAGTTAGTTACATCACAGAAGCAGACTCCAAAGCTCAGTTTAAGACTCTCCTATGGTGTCCACCCTGCACTCAGACAATAATACGTTGAATTTAATGTAGCTGTTAAGTGCAGTAACAGCAATGGGACACAATTGTTTTCTGTGCACTTTGTGCATAGATCTGTGAGTGACCCGTTATACATCTCAGTCTGCAATGTCAGTCAGTATGACTGCCTGAGCTGTAGCTCAGCACTGGTTTACAAAGTTTCTGGACCACATGCTGAACACTGATGGCTTTTACTTACTTACAATCAAGAGTACCTACTGATTCTATGAAGCTTACCTGTCCCTAACTGCATCTATCCCTTGCAGCAAAGTGTAAATACCCATCCTAATCATTGGGTCATGTCCAACAGCTCCCCCTCCTTCAAACTATCAGCCCATTCCTTTCTCTTTCAGGAGAGACAGCCCGGCATATTTTAGCCTGGGTGAGGGGAGTCCTATTCCCTCCCACTGTAAGGTAAGAGGGCAGGCCAGGCTGCCAGACTGGACTACCCTCCTGTTGGAGCTCCTGATTCCCACAGAGACTCACTAGAGCTGTGCCACTGCAGCTGATTATATGGTGGAAGAAGTGTCTCTGCAGGCATGCTAAGCCATGGCCCCCATGCATCATCTGCTCTGCAGATGAGTGCCACGGATGCAGTACTTAGCGCTTCCCACTCAGTGTCACGCAAGTGGGAAGGAGACCCAGAACTACACCCCACCACTACATTGGGTGAGACAATAATGTCCACTCACTAATTTCATTGAAACAAACCATAAGTGTTCATTCCAGTCCACCATATCTGACCTCCCCCATAGAGATATAATTATAATAATGAATTAAATTAACTTCAATTACTTATAAACACATGTTTAAGAATACCAATTGTTCTTGCTACCATGACAATGGCTGGTCCTTACAGCTCACACTGTAGTCATATATTTCCTGTAAAGATGTACTTTTAACAAAAGATCACTGGTTGAATGCCTTCCTTAAGTGTAAATACTGAAAATATTACTTGCATTTATAATTGTTAATAAAATAACATACAAATGTTATCTCTGTTCTTTTATTTTAATATGTACAACTTTGAGCATTCTTTATTCTATCTATAATTTTTGGTTTGTGTCTTGCACCACGGTGCCAGGGTCATGGCTGAAGAGAGTCTATCAGTCCATCCATTTATCTGGTTATTAAAAAGAAAGAAAGAAAGAAAGAAAGAAAGAAAGAAAGAAAGAAAAACAAGTAGTCAAATCTTTTTTCTGGGATTTGTTTCCTGTTAATTTTAATTCTTACCAGCATTTGTTAGTTAATGTACAGAAAATACTTACGTTGTATCACATGCCTTGAAAGAAGCCTAAAGGGTTATGAATGGACTTCAGGAAAAGTATTGTCCTTTCTAAGCAGTTACTGTGAATCTGTCTTTGGCCCAATTGGTGCTTTCAGCTTAGACCAAGTGAGACACAGTGGAACAATTTGGACTGAAATAAATCTATACTTGTCCATGAAACTGAAGAGTACACAAAGAAATTAACAGACTCCATCTCTGAAATAAATATATCATTTCCAGCTAACATCACATTATGAATTAAAACAGCATTTACTATGAAGTATAATCTCTTGTATCTTGTATCCTTGCTTCTGAAATCTCAAAGGACACCAGTTACATGCAGTGTAATTGAGCACCACATAGTAAGTTTTTTTTTTTTTTTGCAGGGGGCTTGCCACTGTGTACTCCCATGATGAAGCAAGCCTGCTCCACTTGCTGAATTAATATACACCACCTCCAAAATGGCAAAACACATCATCAAAATTCAAGTTTTTTTTTTTTGGGGGGGGGGCAAGCCCCTGCCTGCACTCCCACTATTTAAATGTTACAATCCCAGGGGTGCATATCTTTTAGGGCAAGGGGGTTTTCCCCTTCATCTGAGGTTGTGTAACCTCAGAGATACAATATCTGAGTAGTAGTAGTGTAGCAGTGCAGGGGGGCTTGCCAATTTAAAAATAACTCCTGCCTGTGCCTAACTTGCCATTTGACTAATTTAGTAACTTATTTTATATAAACACTAATTTCTTAGGATGTTATAAATCCCAAAAGAATGTAACCTGAAAAGGGATAAAGACTTAAGGGAACATTTGCCCCATCAAACCACATGAGAACATTTTCAAAGTTAGCACTGAAGTGTCATAGCATTTCTAGGGAGCAGCATTGTAATCTCAGTGACTCCTTGTTATTTTTGTAGCACTGAGAAATTTGGACCATTTTTGATGTCACAATACCAAACTCAGTTTTGATGATTTATTTCTCTGCTGATACCAGTACCAGACTCAGATAAACAACTATTTTACCTGACTCAAATGTCCAATTATACTTTGTACTTACCCACGGTGGTGGTGCTGCGGTAGCGTTGTCGCCTCACAGTAGGACATTGTCCGG
>NC_056739.1:641956914-642031914 GCF_019279795.1 Protopterus annectens | reverse complement strand
GGACTCCTGAATGCCCTAGTGCTACGCCCGGAAGCACACACATTCACCAACACCAGCCATAGTGCCTGCAGTGATGAGCTACAACTGGTTATGGGTTGTATTCCCACTTGCAAGGTTTAAATAGGGCTGATTTCCTGCACTTTGCTGTGATTCAATGGTTCTGAATATGCTGAGCTAAGCTAAATGACAGGCAAACCCACTTAGCACAGATAGGCATTGCTTAAAGGGGTAGATGCTAAGCACTGCTTACCAGTACACAAATCCGCTTAGCTCTGCTAATTACTGCTAAGCACACACATTTAAGGAATGCTTACTCAGGCTAAGCATAGCTGAGCACAATTTAGTGCTGTTCAGCTTTCATTTTATGGACTATCAGGATTGTGGGGTTGATTTCTTCTTAATGACATCTTATGATATGTATGTTTCCCTTCCCTAACATCCCCCTATGTGCTTTCATTATATTATGTTCTTTTGTGGCTATAATGTATGGGACACTTGTGTTTATATGGGGGTTCACATCTGTACTACACTGACACCTCACATTTGGACCTGCTACACTACCCTGGTTAACCAATATATATTATTCACTATCTATTTATAAAAAATATACTTTTACTGCTGTTTTCACATATAAAAATGAATGGACTGTATTGGGGCTAGAACTATAAGTGACTACATGCTAGGCAAATGTTCTAACCACTACAATATTTCTCTTTGACTGTCTTGGCTGTATGTTTCTATTTAGCTCCTTTGGATGTTTCAGCTGTGCTATGCACAGCTGCACAATACGCACACCTGCTCAGCTATGCTTAAACTTTATTGGGGACGAAAAAAAATAAAATAAACGTGTTTTATTTTTATTTACTGTAGGGGTTTGCACATTGATTTCTGCATCTTAGGGCAGGACATCTGGACAACTACATCATACATGGGGGAATTGGTTTAAATGTTACAATCAGGAACATGCTTACTTATTTGGTATGCCAGCATGTACACTGTCATACCATTCTGGACATTAGCTGTGCTGTATCATTGTGGGGGGCTGTGCTTTTGTGTGTTTTTACTGTATTTTGTCTGCAGAGAATGCTATGTATAACAGTGTCCGCAGACACTGTTACTTGCTTTGGAATTGCCGTATGGCAATTCTAGAGTGCAGGGAGCATGTGTACTGTGCGAGCAATGCAATATGTGCAAGGCGTGTTGCTGTTCTACATGGGCACGATCCACTCTGTGCAGCAATAGCACTATTCCTGCATGGAGTTTAATGAATTCAGGGGCAAAAGTTTTAATATTTTTGTGGGTATTCAAAAATAATACATTTGGAATCTTTAATTCTGCATTCATTATTGTGACTCAGCTGATATTGCTATACCATATCTCATTTAAAATTTGGTTACATATATATCTACTTAGAATGAGCACATTTGCTTACATGAGCCAGTTCTCTGAAGCATGGATATGCTTGAAGAATCTTGGTAGGCTTGTTCTGCCCCTTAGTAACATCAGAGTGAATGAAATAATGTCTTGCTGGAATTCAAGGTCCAGGAGCTGTGAAACATTTTTCTTGTTGGGTCTGACCTTGCTTTTGTACATCTCCTGTAGAGTTGTATAATGTCTTGCCAGTATCTTTAGACTATCTGTAATTGCAATTAACACATACTGTGAAATTTAATGTTTTCTTTCTAGAAATTGCTTTTATACAAAAACACTATATTTCAGTTTGTATTCTTACCGTCCAACTGGCCAAGCTCTGGGGTGATGCATTGTGGTGACCTCTGTATCACAGATGTGGTAGAGTCACTCTCATCAGTGGACATCTCCTGGCTGTTTTGAAAGCTAAGGTGTCATGGTCTCTTTCTTGAAGGGGTGACTCCCTGCTTTCTTTTGGGGGTAGTCATATTCTGAACCTTTTTCAAGAGCTGCTTCTTCACTGATTCCTAACAAAAAATGGACAAAAAAATTGTTAGTGTTATGAATCTCATTTAATAAAATTGAATCCAGAAATTAACAGATACAGACACATGCTGGCCTGATTTACATATAAAACACCTCCTAACACCTGTGTCAGATGTTTAAACTTTAGCAGGCAAGTATACAGTGTTGTATTTGGAAACATGAATAGCAGATTATTGACATACCTACTGAGGTCCACTGGGTGCAGATTTGTCCCTCAGCATTGGGTAGTACTCTATGAGATGCTTTGCCATAGCAGTAAGTTCACGGCTGCCTGGGTACTGGAAGGCATCCCCAGATGCTCTCTTAATAGAAATCATGCTTGTCAGTCTATTTCTGATTAATTGACAGTGAAGATCTTTGGAAAGGGTGTCATCTCCTTCTTGTCCAGCACACTGCTTTTCAAAAAAGATGTTTTTTGACTGCTCCAATTTTGTGTCTGTGTAAAAGACATACTGCAGGCTTAGAAAAAAAGCACAATTTTGTTGATACCATGCTGACCTCCTGGCTTTGGAGAATGTTGGGTGGATGGAGGGGGATGAGGGCTAAGAGAGGGGCTGAAATCATAGGTCCTAGAGGAGGTGCCTTGTCTACTCAAGTCTGATTCTTTGCCCTGTACATGAGAACCATATATTTAATGGTAATTATGAGGCAAAGAACACTGACTGTAAGAACAAAGAAACATAAAAAAAATACAGTCTTTAAATGTATAATGGTCATCAAATGATTATTTGATAACAGAAAATACTGCATGGTTATATTATATTAAAGGTTATTCTATGTGAAAATTTGTCAAAATGTGATTACCTCACTTTTACCATGAGTAAGTCTCCAAATGGTTCTTCTGAAAATGTGCTCTGGCCCAGGAACGAGATCACATATATCCTCCTTAGAGAGACTGGGCAGTATGTCTGTGGTTATATTAGCAGCTGAAAACACATTTACTCACACAGTAAATGATCAAGCAACTTATTATTTTCAACAATAAGACTGATCAAACCAGTACCATCCACCCAACTTCTTGGTGTTGTTATTGATCAAAATCTAAAGTTCGACTTACACATTGCCCAGACTAAAAAAAAAGTACACAAGAAAATAGGTACCTTGCATACATACAGATACAAAAACTATCTAACCACAAACTCCAGAATAACCACAGCTGGAACTCATCTTCTGTCAACTTTACTATACGCCTCACCCATCCTTACTAACCTTTCCAAATCAGACCTATGCAGCTAGATGCCTGCTATAATAAGATAGCTAAATTTACCACTAGTTGTCCTAGAACCCATCATTGTAAGGCCCTAAGACAACTATCTTGGCTAGAACTACCCCACCAACTCATCCTCACAAAACTCTCTACCACCCACCAAATGTATTATAAACCCGATAAAACACCAGCTCTACAAGGCCTCCTCAATCTCTATATAAGTACCTGTCCACTAAGATCCACTAATAAAGCTCTAATTGAAGTAACCAGGAGTAAACATAGCTCAGGTGACTCTATATACTCCTACTACATTGCTAAACTGTGGAATGCCTTACCACTTGAAATTAGAACTATAACTAGCTTAAAAAAATTCAAGCATCACATAAAAGCCCACCTCACCAGTTCCTGGACTTGTACATGTATTGGACATGGGTAGCCCAAACCATGGAACTAGCTGATTTTTAAATTTTAATTCCATATGTAATGAGCATTGAATTTAAGTCATATGACTACCTTATGTAGTTGTTTTTTCTTCCTCACTGTTAATATCTATCAGATTTTAAGTCTTCAGTTTGCTATGCTACCTGTATATAAGACTAAGTATTGTAATTGCACTCTTATTGTATACCATATCACTACCTGCTACTATTGTAAGAACTGTCTTCTAGAAGAATTGTTATATAAGATTATTGGTCTTGTCTCCCACTTGATCAATTTATTCTGTTCTAGTCTTTTTACCGTTATGAACGTCTGTTACTTTTTTTTTTTCTTTATTGTATTATACAATTTTCTTTCTACTAACAAAATAGTTTAGTAACAATGGAGCTTTTCTCCCCGGGCCTCTGCTGAAAAAGGGTTTTATGCCTTGTCAGACTCTCCCGGTAAACAAATGTAAAATAAATAAAAATAAAATAAACATCTTCAATTCATTTAAAAGTGAAGTTTTATAGTAATGAACATCATTATAATATCCAACATTCTAATAAATTTTTATTCAAATTCTCTTAAGGTAAATTGTATTTCAATGAATGAAAGAAGTATAATGTGTCATGAAATGCAAAAGCACTAAAGTGAAATATTTCACCCAAGTGACCCCTTCAGTAATGTCTCCAGGTATGCACAAGCACTAAAGTCCAAGATTTCACAAAAGCATATCACAAAATACAAGAAAAGACACTACTTCTTACAACATTGTCATCTGAAAAAGAAAAAAATTGTCACTTGTGTGCAGCATCGGAACAGTCCACTAAACAACTCTCTACTTGCTTTTCAAATGTAGAAAACCTGCACTGTCAGCTCAAAAATTGATCTGGATTTCTTGAGTCATTGCAGTTATTTATTGCTAACAATCGACTTTACCAATTAGCTCCTAGGTGGGCCCAGTGACGTAGCTAGAGTTTCTGCTTCCCAGTGCGGTTTTTGAGTTTGCCACCCCTCTCCCTCCCCCTCATAAAATAAAATATACCTTTTGTGGGGATTTTTCTGATCATACCTGTCAATCCACAAACATTTAAAACATAAAAGAGAGGCCAAGTGCTCCGGATTATGTGTAACGTTTCACAATCGACCATAAATGAACCCACTGTTATGCTTTGAACAGCTTTGGCTCTACTACACAGCTTATCATTAGTCCATATACTGCAATTACTGTCAATTGGCATTGGGGTTTCCAGAGCAGCCCCTTTTGCGACAACCCCCTACCCCTCCAAAGCAGCCCTAGAAATTCCAGTGTTCAAGACTAGGCTATTTCTCCACAGTTACCATAAACACTGTTCAAACCTGTTGCATACTGCTTTCTTATTTACTTCTACAATAATTATAGTTATTGAAATAAAATAGCACAAACACTGATGGACATTTGCTAAACAAACAATACAGTCTCACAATGGCAATAGACTTAGCATGACCAGTACACTTCTCTGCCTTGAAACCCATTGAAACGGCATTAAAATGTACATTCAAATAAAATGCATCTGGCCAGTGGAGGATTATGTTTACCTTTGGCCGTTTTCAAATCATAGGCTCCTTTCATACAGTTTTAGGGCCATGCATATATGTATGTGTTCTTTGAATCACCTTCCAGATTGTATTAAATTATATTCCTTGTATAATACAGCACCACTTGTTAGAATGTGTTTTAAAGTTGTATTTTTGTACATTCTTTCAGTAAGCAATGAAACATAATGTATGAACCAATAATGACAAAACTACTAATTTCAGAAAACTTCAAACAGAAAAAAGGACACTCAGACATCTGTCATTCCAATCTACCAATATCAGTCAATAAGCACAATGTCTGCAGAAGTAAAAATCATCTGAATAATTCCACATTAAAAAGAACTGTAAGAGGTTGCTACTGGCAAAGAACTTTACATTTCAGTATTTCATCTTCAAATTTAGTGCCTGCTGCCCTTGAAGATCTAAATTGCTGATGTTACATAAAAAAAAATTGTTAAGCTGGTAATTTTGCAATATGGAATGACTGACAAATCAACAAGCTAATAGTTAATAGGCATCTCATACAAAGAAGGGCACACTCAGGACTGCAGAACCATATCCCCCATTAAAATGCACCAAATAATCAGCAATCAAAAGGGCATTGCAATACCAGCACTCACTCTGCATGGTGTGGGAGTAGAACCCACAGCCTTCTGCATTAAAAATGCATATACTTGCTGCTGTACTACTAATGCTTTCAAATATTTTATCACAATACTAGTGATATAATTTGCTAAACAACAGTTGCACATTGTAAACAGACTTAGAATATAAGCAGCACTAAACTTCTCTTCCCCCTGAAGCTCTCATCTCCTTGAAAAATGCACTCGACACTCGGCCATATCTCTCAACTTTGTAGCACAAGATATCTGGGGGGGACAAAGGCCCAAAACCAGGGACGCATTTGAAATATTACTCGTGTGTCTTAGAAAGTTGCTAGAATAAAATGTTTTTATTATGATGCATTTCCTACAAATGCTAATACTGTATAAGCTAACAAAGTTGTGACTAGACACAAGCTATAGGCAGAGAAATGCAACAAACTCAACCATCAGCCAGTTAAGTTTACAGTGTGTTTACAATCAATACAGACAACTAGAATACACCACTACTCTCACCATACTGTAGTGATTCATGTAGCTAATTCAACATTTAATAAGCCAAACCTCTAAACTGATAAAACAGTTTCTACTGTATGAGGTTTATCTGCTAGGCAGGTTATTGTATAGACACCAGAAACAGCAAACTAATATCCCAGAAATAATCCTGGATAGATACACTCAAAAATACACATTAAATGTAGAGCTAGAAATCACTACAGTATGGCTGAATACAAATATCTGCACTGGAGTATTGTTACTAAAGCAGATTTCAAAAAAAGAAAAATACATATTGTACATTAAATAAAGATAAAAAAAATTACCTTAATCTGGTAAAGTATACAAAAACAGAGGAAACCACTGAAATAATGGGTCCTACACATTACTAAGGCTTGCAGGAGACAGTAAAGGAGTTAAAAGTAAAAGAAAATATCATGGCTTATCAAGTGGTGGCCGCACACTAGCATAGGCCACTGAGTTTGCAGATGTTGAAAATCTGGTTGATTTTACCTCTTATTTATACAATTCGCAACAATAACCAAACTTTTGTACACATCAAATACTATCTTGGGGATGTAATAGAATTATACAACAGTTCAAATGACTCATAGTGTATTCCCAGATATAAAGTCTCCCAATTCGCATTGACTGCTACTGAGGATATTTCACACATACAAAAGCGTGCGTGCACACACACATACACACACACATGCACATGGGCCCACATTCACACACACATGCACACGGGCACAAGCACACACACACACACACACACACACACACACACACACACACACACACACACACACACACACACACACTATCAAAAACCACTTTTTCCCATTTCGGGGTCACGGTGGTCTGGAGCCCATCTCCAAAGGGCATAGGGCACTGGGTAGGGTACACCCTGGACAAGGTGCCAACTCATTGCAGGGCATGGACTACAACACTCACTCACAGACTATACACATAGTCAATTTCACATCACCAATTCACCTAACCTCCATGTCTTTGGACTGTGGGAGGAAACCAGAGTACCTGGAATAAACCCACACGAACACAGGGAGAACACTAAAACTCCACCCACATGGGATTGGAACCCAGAACCTCAGCAGTGGGAGCATGAGTGATAACCCCCCAGTACAGTGCTGCCCTAAGGACATTTCAAACACAAAAACAGTGTACAAAGTTGCTATGCTCAAGTAAAAATAGAGAAATTTAGTTACACATGGTTGAAATGTTTTGTTTGCATGTTCTGGTGACGTCACCATCCAAGCCACATGTTCTTCATGTCATCGGAAGTGCAAGGAGATGTATCCTTTGCTGTCACAAACTGCATTGTTATTTGTGGAGATTATGGTATTATTTGCGTATTTGTGCTGTTTAACGATTTTTCAACAAATGTTTTACTTTAAGTAGACATGTATATTTCTAAGGTGATCCTTGAGTAACTTGAAAAGCGGCTATAAAATGTTGTATTTCTGCTTGTGTTCATGTTGACCAGATGAATGCCAAACTTTATTTTTCAAATATCTTACATCAATAAAGGCAAAATGAACAGATAAGCCTGTTCTTAAAAGACATGTTGTGCTATTTGAATGTTTGCAATAAATTAATGAAGAGGTGAAAGAAAAATATACTTGAAATAAGAAATTCTGACTACAACAAACCAATTCTGCATGCTTGAGCATGTTTATAAATCTTATAGTTCTAGTTTTAAGCATTTATTTACCTAGAATCAGTAATAAAATCTCGGTAACAAGTTAAATAATCTTATTAAGATAATTAAGGACAAAATGGCTTGAAACAAGCAAACTTCTCATATAGAAATTAGAAAAATCTTGTCAAGCAAAAAAACAAGCATTATTGCCTTGATTTAAGATATTTAATTTTACATAGATTTCACTTTTTGTGTTTAAGTTTTCTTTTAATTAGACTAATTCTATATTTCATCAGCATATTAATTAACCCAGTTGTTAGAAAACTATGTACAGCATTTTAAGGTACTCATTCCACTGGGACAATTTCCTTCAGTTATACTTTTTCCAGTCATGGAGTTGGTTATCTTCATCATCAATATATGTTATCACTCTACTCCTGATACTTTTACTGCATGTTTCAGTTAGTCATTCCTCTTTATTAGCATGAAGAGCCTTTTCAGTTAAAACTACACAGCAGGAAGTCAGGTTATACCATCTAAATTAATTTTAATTTACATATTCCCTACCAGTGTGTCTTAACTGTTTCAGTTATACTTCATAATATACCATATCAAAGGTGCCTTCAATCTGGAAAAAATGTTACACTCTACCTATACATAAAGGAGGTAACTCCTCAGAAGTTGCTAACTTTAGGCCCATAGCAATCCTATTGCCTCTCTCAAAAGTATTGGAAAAATGCATTCACAAGCAAGTCATGCAACACCTACTACAGGAAAACCTGCTTACACCTATACAACATGGCTTCTGTCCTAAACATAGTACTACTACTGGCCTCATATTTTTCCTCAATACTATTTCTCTAGCTAGAGATAATAACAAACTCATCTTCTGCCTCTTCCTAGACCTTTCAAAAGCCTTTGACACTGTGTCTCACTCAATTCTATTGACTAAACTGACTAATCTTAACTTCTCCACTTCTGCGGTTGCCTGGTTTTCTAGCTATCTCACTGACGGCCTACAGTCCGTGAAATGACTCACTGCTCCCTCCCCCTCTCTCTCAGTTAAAATGGGAGTCCTATAAGGCTCCATTCTAGGCCCATTACTTTTTAATATATTCAATAACCTACTCTACACTTCATGCCCTCAATCATCACTGGTACAATATGCAGAAGATTCTATTGTCATCACCATAGCCAACACCCCCTCTGAACTCCTCTCTGCCACTCAGGCAGTATTTAACTCAGTTAAGACCTGGCCATCTAGCAACCAGCTTATTCTGAACCCCCCCCCCCCAAAAAAAAAAAACAAAACTCCTACTATTCTTACCTAAAAATGTTAACCACCTTAAACCTGTCTTCACTAGTAGAATCCAGCACTAAACTCTTAGGTGTGATTATAGGCGATCAACTTAAATTCGACTTACATGTTAATAACTGTATCCATAAGGCTTCTAAATCTAGGCCTCCTATATAGAAACAAGAAGTTTCTAACAAACAAAGCAAAAGTAACCCTCTCTCATACTTACCTCCTACCCAGTCTATTTTATAACTGCCAAATCCTCACAAATCTTAACTCTACTGTCCTTACTAAGCTAAAATCAACCTATAACAAAGTAGCCAGATTTGCAGCACACCAAATATATAAATCACATCACTATCTCTCATTAAAACACTTAAACTGGCTTGAATTACCTCACAAGCTTCTTCTCTCTCAGCTCTAAATTATTCATTCCATTCTATACCTGCCTTTCTATTGCCCCCAGCTTATCTACTCTCATCTCTCAATACTGTCCCACTAGATCACTTCATAGCTCAGACCAAAACCTCCTACAGATCTAGAAACCTAAGACCAAACAAGGATGTAACCTCCTTAGCTACCACCCTACCATCTCTTCAAACAGGTTGCCATTACTAATCAGGTCCCTCAATCACCTAAAAAATTCAAAGCAGCCGCTAAAGAATCCCTAAAAAGCCACTGGTCATGCCATTGCTTTCTCCCTCCTTAATCTTACACTACTATCCTTAAGACAATCCTTCTGTCCCCTACGTTGCTTTGGTCTCCCTTTTTTTTACCTTTAGCTCTGTCTTGCCTTTACTTCCTCACTTGGACTTTAAGTCCTTACATTGAAGGCATACTCCTTACACCACTATATAAAACATTCATCTCTCACCTTCCTCACACAAACCTGAAATATAGCTACAACAAATAATACTATATATCCTTACTCCTTCTTCATTGGATATAATAACATAGTTTTGGTCATGTTGCTTCCTTACATTATTCTGTTACTTCCTTATGCTTTTTAATTGCCTATGTTTTTTAATTGCTTATGTTTTTGTTAAACTTTATTGTAAATGTATGTGGAGCTTTTCTTCCCAGGCCTCTGCTGAAAAAGGGCTACTCAGTTCAGTCATACTATCCTGGTCAACAAATGTAAAATAAATAAATAAATAACTTTTCAGGGTATGCAGGATACAGCTCCATGGAATACTAAGCTTCTGCCCTAGTGCCCAACATTTTGAGCTGACTGCAAGCTACTGCTGCTCAAGACTTTTTTTCTTTTTTCTTTGCAATAATGAAAACAACTTTTTGTCTTCTTTGCATTTCTTAGCAAAAACACCTATACTATCTTCAAACTCAGCAAATTCTGAAGCATAGTTTCTGGTGTTATATGTGTCATGTCGAGGTTACCATTCCTCTCTTGCTGTCTGGAGCCAAGAAAATATTGTCTGTGCATTTTAATATATTCAGATGAATTATGTCTTTATGTCTCAATATTATAATTCTTAGTAACTGCCCACTACAACACACCAATTGCCACCGACCAACCACATAGACATTAATGTATTATGTATTGAAGTATGATTAAAAACACAGATCTTGAATAAAATCACATAAAGCTGATTTTAGTTTTAGTACGGAACTAATGGATAACTTCTCATTAAGCCCAGGTGGTTGGCATGCATTTAATTTGATCTGCCACTTGAGCTCTAAATATTCAAGGAAGTCATCATCGGGCCCCCCCCCCCCCATAGACCCAGGTCTACTTGTTCAAGTATAAAAAATTTAAAATAATGTGTAGGGTGTACCTTTATATGCTTAAATAAAGCATTGGTTTCTTTATTTTTTAGTATATCATAGTTGTGTTGATATATTCTTTGTCTGAGGGCTCTGATTGTTCTTCCCCACATAGTACCCCTCACATACCATACAGGTTGCAATATATACCACTCCCTTGGTGTAACAGTAACACTTCCTATTAGTAGTAATTTTACCATTGTTCCTGACTCTAATGGAATCAGTGTCCAATATATAGGGGCATTGTCCACACCTCCCACATTTAAAAGTTCCACCTAGGTCTGCCTTTAACTTTTTTCTCTCCACCAGGCCTTTCAAGGAGGTGCCCTTTTTGTAAACCACAAGAGGTTTTTCCCCAAACCTTTTGTTGATCTTCTCATCCAAACAAAAAAATGGTCCAAAAAGCATAAATGATGCTTCTAATGTTGAAAAGATCCCTAGTGAAGGGCAGGACACATGCCCTAGTAAAACTGTCAATTTTGACCAAACCAGAGGTTGTATTCAAACCTTCAGGCTTCTCCAAGAGTGTAGAATAAATACCCCCCCTGATCTTTTTGATTTGACTTCTTCAGCTATGTCATTGACAAAGTTAAAGGCGTAACCTCTTTTCTGCAACATTCCCATTAAGACATCACATTCTTTAGCAAAATCGTCCTGGTCAGACACCATTCTGGCCAATCTCACATATTGACCCTTGACAAGGGATTTTTTTCTGATGCAGTGGGTGGCAACTCTCAAAATGCAACAAAGAGTTAGAATAGGTAGGTTTTCTATAAAGGTGCGAAGTAAATCTACCCTTAAAGTGATCTTTCTTAATAGTAACATCCAGATAATTCAAGGTGTCAAGGTCCTTGGTCATGGTAAATTTCAAAAAGTTGGTAGTGTTGTTGATGTAAACGAAGAACCTGTTCAGGTAATCTTCACTCCCATGCCAAAATAAGACCATATCATCCAGGTACCCTCCATATAGTGCATATAGTATTTCTTCAAGAGAAATCTTGATGAATGGTTGGGAAATAGAAAATTCACCCAGAGGATCCCTCCAGTGGCTCTACTCAACAGAGGCATTGGGAACTAATGTCAGTTGACACAATGCCAGGGTAATCCTATGGGCTGGTCTTCTAAAGGCTCCAGGGCTATTAGCCCAGTACACACCTATGAACCTATGAACCTAAATATCAGGATATTACATAGACATCTGTATAGAGGACTGGTATGGCCTGTACAATGGTTTAACATGCTGCAAGTGAGGCAGATGCCGTTACCATGCTATATAAAGTAATGCCATCGGGAGGTGGAAAACAGGCGTGGATGGTACACCAATCAAAATGGTATCATCCAAACAGGATATGATCTTCACCCAAAGACATACACAGTTGCCAGTAGTGAGATTAGAACCCCTACCTATCTAGTTATTTCTACAATAGTGTTACACAGTTATCAGATGTGCCACGGAGCTTACATGATTTCTCTTAATCCCAAGGTACTTCTAAGGTAAATGACATCAGCAGGGCTAGTAAAGTAGGGTAATGGGATGTTTACAGAGTGGTACACAAATCAAAATTGTATAGCCCACACAGTATATGATTCTCTCTCTCTCACACACACACACACACACACACACACACACACACACACACACACACACACACACACACACACACACAGTTGCAAGTATTAAGAGTAGAATTCCTGCCTATCTAGTTATTTCTACTATAGTGTTACACATTTATCAGAAGGGCCACAGAGTTTATACAGTTTCACCTCCTCCAAAGGTACTTCTATGATTCTCATACACCCAAACAGTTGCCAGTATTGAGATTAGAACTCCTGCTTATCTAGTTATTTTTAATATAGTGTTACACAGTTATCAGATGCGCCACAGAGCTTGTCCACTTTCATCAACTCCAAAGGTACTTCTAAGGTGAATGACATCAACAGGACTAGTAAATTTGGGTGAGAGGAAGTGTAAAGGGTGGTACACAACTCAAAATGGTATAACCCACACAGTATATGATTCTCTCATACACACAGTTGCTAGTATTGAGATTAGAAGTTCTGCCTATCTAGTTATTGCTACTATAGTGTTACACAGTTATCAGATGTGTGACAGAGCTTATACAATTTCACCTAATCCAAAGGTACTTCTAAGGTGAATGACATCAACAGAACTTGTAAATTAGGGTGAGGGGAAGTGTAAAGGGTGGTACACAACTCAAAATGGTATAACCCACACAGTATATGATTCACAGTATATGATTCACACACACACACACACACACACACACACACACACACACACACACACACACACACACACACACACACACTTGCCAGTATTGAGATTAGAACTCCTGCCTATCTAGTTGTTTGTACTACAGTGTTGCTAAAGTGCTTACTGGACTAACAACTGGCTAAAGGTGCTGATAACTGCACAGCTGAGATAAAGAATTCCTCGTGGCCGAAAGTCTGGCTTCAGTTTTTTCCCTTAGATCTTGCTAGTTCTTTCTCTCTTGCACTTCAAATAGCATAATAGCTTTGCACTTCAACAGGTTATTGTATCAATAAGTGTAGCACACCTGGGAGCCATCAGCAGTAATCATTCCTCACAGGATTACAGTAATCATGGGTGACTCAATACTGGGGCACACAGATACCCAGCTCACTAGGTTGATTATGGAGAAGGTAACAGCCAGCTATCACATGCCAGCATCCAACACATGACACACCCAGTCAGGTCACTCCACGACAATTACAAGTATCACTCTGTCATCATCCATGTCGGTGTGAATGACCTGAGACACACATCCCTGGACTACATGACAAGAGACATGGTTGAGCTCTCAGATTATGTGGTCCAGGCAGGTATGAGAGTAGCCCTGAGCAGTGTACTACCATCACCCAAAATGATGCTGCAGTACTATCAACAAATGATTGACTTCAACATTAGCTTAAGTGTTGTTTGACATTCTTAGGGGATCCAGTCTCTCTCTGTTTATGATAACATGATTGACATACTTTAATGCCTTACCAGAGATGGCCTGCATCTGTCACCCCTGGGTTTTCAGGTACTGGCTAAGTCTTTTCCCACCCCCTATAGTGCCTTTTTAGGCAGCATTCCAAATCACATTACCACCATGATAGCTAGACATGAATGCAATCTGTGGGTCATGCTGCTCAACAGTAGACATCTAACTCTCAAGATGCAGTTATTCAAAGCACTCCTCAAAATGGGAAATGCTGACAGTTGTGCTAAAATGGAGACCTGGTTTACAGCAGCAGACAACAGCCCTGCACTAACAGGCCATAATGCATTCCACAGCTTTCAGCCCCAAAACGTGGACCACAGTTCCACAGGTGGGAGTGTCTCCATATTCATAACAGATATGCACACCTCTGGACTAGTATCCCAGCATAATGCATCTGAGATACTTCAGGTACAACTGACTTTGGGTAATAGTGCAATCCAAGTCATAGCCTGCTTTGGGTCCACATCCATGTCCCTAGACTGTCTTGCAACATTCCTCAACACCATGGCATCTATCAAGGTCCAACCTGACATAGAAGACTTCAACTACCCCTCAGTCAACTGGCAAAAGTAGTCAAGCACCAATAGACTGGCCCAGCGCATCCTGAAATTCATCAGTTCCAATGCCCTGAACTGGCTCATACTGACCACCAGTAGAGGATACAACAACCTTGACCTATGTTGATTACTTACATTTGAGAACGTTGCTCACCAACAGTAGTGAATCCCTACCTGGTCAGATCCAATCATGATGTAATCACCATGGCAATCCACATCTCATCCACACCCCCCACAAAGGTAACCACCTTGAAAAACCTCTCCAAAGCTGACTTTGGAGTCATAAAAACAGGGGTGGATGACTTCACTGCACCCATGCCATTGGAAAATAGCTGCATGACTGTCGACTCATACACAGATGCAATATGTACATGAATGCATAGTACTAGCCATAGCCAACAGAACCAAGATGCTGTCCTCCAAACACTTGAAGCTAATGTGATGGCCCCCTACCATTACTAAAGTGTACAACAGAAGGAAGACACAGAACAAGGTGGTGTCTTAGGACTGATAAACCCCCTTATTAGCCTCAACAACAACTTGAGCTCCCTCATGTAATCATCTACAGACAGCTATGAAGGCAGAATTGCAGCAGACAATGACAACAATCACAAAGGCCTTTGATAGTTATATCAACAACTTCCACAGCAATACCTACAAGTGCTGTGAGTTACTGCACAATGCTATCTCCTATCCTGAGCCAACAGATATTGGCAACAATCTTGCCAACACATTCAGTGCCAGCTTTACCCCACACTCCTCCCTAAGGGAACACTCACAATGGCAGATGAATGCCAGGCACCCAGCATTACCGCAGCCCAGGTTAGACCTGCATTGTCCACAAGCATGAATACAGCTTCCATGGGACCCAAACATATCCGTAGCTGTGTTCTACATGATGTACAAAGAGACCTGGCACCACATCTGTGTGCCCTGTTCAGTCACAGCCTCACCTCAGGCTTTGTCCCTCCAAAATTGTGCACTGCTACAGTCATCCCTCTCCATAAAGGGGTAGCAACTACAGACCCTGGGGATTATTGGTCCATTAGCCTGACTAAGTCTACTATGTACAGGTATGGACAGCATCATCAGGGACCTGATTGACAAAGATATAGGTAATCTCCTAACTCTGGACCCCACACAGTTTGGCTTTGTGAATGGCAGATCATGCCTGCTCAACCGGGTCCGCTTCTAAATCCAGAAAGCTCATAATCTTGAAATTCAAAATACTGAAGCCAAAATCCTGAAAGTTCAAAATACTGAAAACTCAGAATGCTGAATTTCATAATATTGAAAAAACAGAGTACACCACCACTTACAATATTCCAACACAACGACATAAAACATTTTACATTTCCCCAACTATAACCAGGAGGGGCAAGCCCCCCTGCACCCTCTATGTGAGGGGCTGAGCCTCCACACCTCCTGCTAGTTAAAAATATCAACTCTGCGATTGCACTCCACAGAAGAAAATGGCAAACATACCATTATGTGCTTCATGACTGCCTGTTGTAACCTTAGTCATGTTCCCTTTTAGTGTAGTAAACTGCAATCTCTGAGTTGATATATTTAAGCAGCAGGGGGTATGGGGGTGCAGGGGGGCTTGCCCATCTGCTAATAGTTGGAGTAAACTAATATGCCTTGTCTTTTATTTGTTTCTCTATGTACTTCTGCTGGAGTTTAGTAAGTGTTAGTATCCTATAGTTTTTTCATTATTATGAAATTCAGTATTTTGAGTTTTCAGTATTCTGAAATTTCAAGATTTTGGCTTCAGTATTTTGAATTTCAAGATTATGAGCTTTCAAGATTTAGAAGCAGACCCACTCAACCTGTTTGACTTCTTTGAGTGAGTCACCAGGGCTGTGTATGATGGTAAGACACTGCATACAGCCTACCTTGATCTGGCCAAGGCTTTTGATAGCATTCCTCAGTCAGAATTATTGATAAACCCACCAAACTAGGCATCAACCCCTATATCAGTAGGTGAGTTGCAAATTGCTTCACAGAACACATAGTGTGACAGTGGCAAACTCCAAGTCAGACTGGTAAGCAGTCACAAGTGGAGTCCCACAGGGATCAGTACTGGGTAGTCTCCTGTCCAGCATATACTTTTCCAGAGTCCAGCCCAACACAGAGGAATTCTGGCTGACCAAGTTCACAGAGGACTGCAAGCTGGGAGCCATCATTAATTCCACAAGTGATGCAGACATCCTACAGAAAAGGCTCACAGAGACCAAGGAGTGGTGTGGAATCCATGGCCAGAAGCTTAACACCACAAAATGAAATGCATCATCATCCCCTTTGATAAAACACTCAGTTTCCAGTAAGTACCACATTGATGGGAGCTCAATGAGCAGTGTAGGTTTTATAAGAGATCTGGGGACACAAGTTGGCAGCAGCTTCTCCTTCAACCACCACACTGTCACTGTGGTCAGGAAGTCCTTCTATGTGGCACATCGCATTACCAAGGGTTTTGCATCCAGGAAGACAGAGGTAATCATCTCTGTCTACTCTTCCCTCATTAGACCATTCATCAAGTATTATTGCCCATTTGGCATGTACCTCACTAGACACCTGCAACAGCTGGGGAGGCCACAGAAGTACCTCACAAAGAGGTTCCTAGGCATTAAACACATGTCCTACACAGACAGACTCACAAGACTCCAGCTATTCTCCATGTCATATCACCTAGTTAGAGGCTATCTGTGCTTGACATACAAAGCCATGTCTGACCCAGCTGTTTTAGAAAAGCTATACATGAAGACATCCCAATCCCTCCACACCACACATTGCAGAGACTTCTACCTCATTACCATAATCGACGCAACATGCTGGTGGGACAGGTCCCTCACCAAGAGACTGCACATGCCCTGGAAAACACTTCCCACACATGTCATGCAGAGCACCAAGCTGACCCTGTTTCACAGAAATCTTGATGAGTGGATGGGTAATAGACAGTTCACCCCAAGGATCACTGCAGTGGCTCTACTTGATACATGCACTGAGAAGTAACGTCGGGTGGCACAATGGCATGGCCCTTCTATGGGCTAGGCTTGTGATTGCTCCTGGGCCATTAGCCATTAGCCTACCACACACTTGTGAACCTATAAGAGGAATGACATCAGCAGGACTGATAAAGTAGGGCAGTGGGTGGGAAACATATCAAAATACTTTTGCCTACAAACATGCACACCCACACACACATTCACTGGATACAAGAGCAGAACCCCTGCCTAAGTAGCTATTTGTACTATAGTGTTAGGCAATCACACACACTACAGAGCTTACTGTGCTGACAGCTGGCCAAAGGTACTGATATGGAGAATGACATCAGCAGGACTGATAAAGTAGGGCAGTGGGTGTTAAACTTATCAAAATACTTTGTCCTACAGACACACACACACACACACACACACACACACACACACACACACACACACACACACACACACACACACACACACACACACACACACACACACACACTTGCCAGGTGTGAGTAGGACCCCTACCTAACTAGTTAGTTGTACCATTGTGTTACGCAGTTATCACATGCACTACTGAGCTCAGGTACTGATATGGGGAATGACAGCAGCAGGACTATTAAAGTAGGGCACTGGGTGGGAAACACATCAAAATAATTCTACCTACAACCATACACACTCACATTTGCCAGATATGAGAGTAGAGCCCCTGCATAACTAGTTATTTCTACTACAGTGTTAGGCATTTATCGCATGCACTACTGAGCTCACTGGGCTGATAGCTGGCCAAAGTTGCTGATAAAGGGAATGATATCATCTGGACTGATAAAGTGGGGCAGTGGGAAGTGTTGTGGGTGGGAATGGCATAAAACTGTTTCACCTATAAATGAACAAACACACAACTCCCTCAGTTCTGCACACACAACTTGTCACACACACACACACAGCTGCCAGTATTGAGTTTAGAACTAGTACCTATCTAGTTACTTGTACTGTAGTGTAATGCAGTTATCGCACATGCTACAGAGCTTATAGGGGTAGTAGGTGTCCAATGGTACTTCTAAGGTGAATGACAGCAGCAGAACTTGTGCAGTTGGGCAATGTGAAGTGTACTGAGTGGGAACAGTCTGGTAATACTTAGACCTAAAGAGATACACACACACACACACACACACACACACACACACACACACACACACACACACACACACACACACACACACACACACACACATGATATGATATTAACACCCCAACCTCAGTACTATTGCACAATGGGGCTCACCTTTTATGCTTGCATGTGCCACTGTTTAAAACCAGTATGTCACTGTCCACAGCAGGATATCACTGTATGACATTCAGGGTACCCATGTGTGTGACCCACGCTGCTGTGTCTGTCCCCCTGTGTCTCTCTATAACTGTCTGTCTCTCACTTCCCCACATCTCTGTGTGTGTATGCTTGACATATATAGTTATCTGTTGGCCATGTATGTCTGCATGTGTGTCATACACAACAAATGCGGATATATCACATATGGGCCATCTACATGTGTAGGGACAGTTAAGGTGTACATAGCTTTCTTTATGCACAGATATATCTACACAATATAGTCATATAGACCAATGTCAATTCCAACATGTCCTGTGATTCTCTAAGTGTAGGAGCATGCCAAGTGTGACCTTGTATAGTTAGAGTGGTAGACCATTCCAGAGATAAGTGTAGTCCGGTCCAGGGTTTTGTGTGCTACAAACATACCTCTCAGAAGTAGAGAAGACTTTTCATGGGGTAATGGTTTGTTTTGGCAGACATTTTCTGACATATATGTATTCTGACAGTACAACGTATTGTGTCATTACCTAGTGTCAGACATCCTCAAATCATCACAGTGCTTTACCAGAGGAATACTAGTTGTATGATGCGTAGACTCATATTATAATGGCAGCTATGTACATTCTTGCCCAACAAGGCCAGTTGGGAGGTGCGGCTACAGCCAGTTGAGTGATAGTCCAGCAACTTGTTGATAAACTGGCTGGGAATCTTCTGCTTCTGTGGTATCTGTGTAACCTGAGATGTGATATCCTGGTGTGGCCATACCTGTCTGCTGTATATTTTTTGGCAGATTGTCCGGGTGTTTGGCTAGAGGTTTTGTCCAGTCTGCATAAACATGTGTTTTTATGGCAAGTTATTTCAGTATAATTGAAGAGTGATGTTACAAAATATTGACAAACATTACTGTGTCAGCCTACATAACCTTCAAACAATTCCCGCTACTGTGAACCCCTCACCCTACCAACTTTCTCAGTATGTCAGGGCAATATTTACCACACATGCCTATCATTGTGCCTTTGTTCCACATTTACTTCTGCCCTTATTCAGACATGTTGCTTTCAGAAGTTTGGTGTTATGGGTGTGGGTACAGACTGTATTGTACTGTGCAGGCATGTCCATTATATGCAAAAGCAGACATAAAACAAGGAAAAAAGCCATATTGACAATGACCACTGGCAATAATACCAAGAAGCATGATTATTCACAAAAGCCCTAGCACCTTGGCTACACAGCCCTCAAGAAGTTCATTATATTTGTAGTATATTCCACATAACACTGTGACTTTCAGGTATGTTAGTGGCAGAGCAATAGGTGTCATTGACATGCATAATCATTGGCACTGCAGTTATCTGCAAATGGCCCTGTGACAGATAGCCTGTACCAAGAGCAGTACAAGATGACTGCCAGGAGAACATGCTGGCCAGATCTTGACAGCATTGACCACACATTGACTCATTGACCCCTGCATATTGAGCACATGCAACATGTTTTCATGTGTATTGGGACAGCCCTACCAATCTGTGTTATGCTGCTATTTCTGTGCAAACATACATTGCTATATTTCTGTGGGTATATGGGGGGGGGGCACAGCTATCAACTGTAGACATTTGCAGAGACTGTGCTGATATTTGCTTTACATTTTGATTCCATTTACTATACTATTGTGCCCTTTCTTGGGGACTACAGGCATATCAATAAAGAGCACAGGTGAGATTGTAATGGCATACATTTTCAAGTCAGACTTGTTATCCAGCAGAGCCGTACTGCAACTGTGAGACCTGTTGTGCTATGACTGTGTGGGTCTGCAGGGGGGTGATTCAACATTGCTGCTATTTGTGAAGCTTTTCCAGACATTTCTCTCTGGTTTTCTACAGCTGACTTGCTGTGTGGGTCTGAGGGGTGGGTATGGGACCCCACACTGACATCCATGACTGTGAGTTATGATCCCCCCAGTTAGTTGGCCCCAGACATATACTGCAGTGGAATTTGTCACCTTCGGTACTACTGCATAGCGTTGGGAGGCCAGTATTGGGCAGACATTTCCTGGTGTCCCACATAGCTGTCAGCTGTCTGCTGCTATCCCAGTAGTCCACCCCATTCCCTTGCATGCATGCAACAATACCATACATATGCTAGCAGAACATACTGATACATTAATTTACTATTAAGGCAATTGACTTACCTTGTGCCTGCAGTGGCAGTTGTGTGTATGGAGCTTGAGGGCTGCCTATGTTGGATGCACACAGTACACTGCCTATACATGGTAAGTTACAGGTAGTGTGATGTGTGTGTCATCCGTTTTTGCAGTGTGTGTGAGTAGAGAGAGGTGTCACTCTCTGCGTTCCTACAGTGTCAGTGTGTGTAGTATGTGTTGCCTGTTTTGCAAGGCCAGGCCATACTGGGCATGCCTCTGTCTGCCTACAGGAGCTGGCTCAGGGGGTTCCTCGTCCGAGTTCCTCTGTACTTGTGGGGACCTTGGCAATGGTGGGGGGGCTGTGTGGCCCTTCCCCATCCTGTTCCCTGCTGCAGCTGTTTCCACAGGATCATATTGTGTAGCATGGCACATACTATGAACATGTGTGCACATGTGACTGGAGAGTACTGCAAGGCTCCACCAGATATGTCCAGGCAGTGGAACCATGACTTGAGTATCCCAAACACATGCTCTATAATGATCCTGGTTTGTGTGTGTACCTCATTATGGTGTTCTCGTATGGGTGTGTATACATTTCTGATGGGTGTCATCATCCACGGCTCCAGTGCACAGCCAGCATCCCCCACCAGATGGCCATATGGGATGTCCCCCCTGGCAAATCCCTGATACAGCTGTGAAGAATGCCAGATGTGGGAGTCATGATAGCTTCCAGGGCTGCCAGCACACACATTCATGATAATGCCCTGGGCATTGCACATGACCTGACAGTTGATGGAGGAGAAGCCCTTGTGGTTTATGTAGACCCTAACCAACTCACCGGGTGTTGCTTTGATGTTGATGTGTATGCAGTCTATGGTACCCAGTACCTCCAGGTATTCAGCTACACAGTGGAAGAGATGCATATTGCTGGGCAATTCCTCAGGAGGGTTGAGGAAGTATATGTGGTCATGGGCATTTGGTAGAATGGCATCCAGAAACTGGTGGAATACTCTGGATGCAGATGCCTGTGGCACCCCCATGATATCCCCAGTAGGTCTTTGGAAAGTACCTGTAGCTAGTATTCCTAAGGCTACACATACCTTAATATCCACTGGGATGGGTTCCCCTCTGTTTGTTCTGGATGTGAGACGAGGCTGGTACAGCTCCACAACTTGCTAAAGTATGTCCCTGTCCACCCTGTAGCGCTTTACTGTCTCCAGGTCACGTAGCCCCTGGTAGGTTACCCTGGGTCTGAACACTCTACTCCTCCTCCTGAGTCTTGGGTGGTTATCAGCATTATCCTCCTCACCACCGTCAGCCTCCAGCACATACTGGTGTATCAAAGCGATGGCAGACCCTAAGCATTTTGTCTGTTAAAATTCCCAGGTTTACTCCAAAGGTGCAGAGTTTGTGGGAAAAAAACAGACTGGGGGGTGTTTGCATACTTTATAGTGATGTGCTGCAACTGCTGCCTGTGTGATTGGGTCTATGATACATTCCACATGCACGCTATATTACTCATGGCTTTGAATTGGCCACTGTGAGTGTTAGAGGCATTGTTGGTAATTTGTGCATGTTTGCCTTTATTCTGCTTTTGCCCTTTTTTAATTTTTTTTACTTACATCTCCTCCCATTTTCAGCTATGCAGCCACCTGCCAGTTGTATTTATTATTGAGTGCTTTCAATGGCCCATTGTGAGTTTCAAGAGTCCCATATTAGTGATTTCTACTTCATTTCTCCTTTATTGTGCTGTTGCACTTTATTTATTTATTTTTTTTGTTACATCTCCTCCCATTTTCAGCTATTCTTCCTGTTTAAGCCTCAGGGTGTGCTGCACAAACCCGTGGAGCTAGTATAAACAATTATGTCATTAGCTAAGCACAGCTAAGCTATCTGGGACACCCCCACAGCTTACCTGTGCTTAGCTAAGTGCATACCCAGTCCATGGAGCTCCAGTGTGCTTACACCAAGCAAGACACACCCCCTTTTCATGTTAGCTGACCCTCCGGACCTACACCATCATGTTACAGCACCTACACGGTTGGGTGCAATGTGACACTTAGAAGTATTTTGTGATTCAGTATAAGTCCCCTCATTTACATACCCCACTGCCTTAATCCTTAGTTACTGCACTACACCACGGCCTTCCCCCTTAGCAACCACTGTTCCCTGCCATTGTTTACATTCTACATGCCATTGACTATCATGGCAATGCAGATTTCCCCTACACTTGTCTTTTCCTTTTTTTTTTAAATTTTCCCCACCATCCCATTTGTGCGGCACTGCCCCATACTTAAATGGCTGAGAAATAAACTTCATTTTTTACAATATTGGGCTTTTTTAGATGCCAATGGCCATATATTTGGCCATTGGCATGCTCGATGTATTTAATACATACTTTTTTGGGCACTGTCAGGGTTCTGTTTGCTTATTTGCAGAAATGTATTCGGTTAGTAACTGAATGCATTTCTGCAAATACCACTGTTCCTGCACGGAGACCAGCCTCATTGCAGGATCGCTCAATTAGCTCATTTGCATGGTTTTCACCAGCAAATGAGCTGATTAGCATACTGCACAGCTTTCCTTGCAGGAGCAGTGTAAGGCCGCTTGTGCATGTCAAAACGGCATGTTCGTGGATCGTGAAGCGGCCTTATTTCTTACAGAAGCAGCTATACTGCTCCTGCATGAAATATTTTCATTGTGAATCCCGGTGTGTGTGTGCACATATGCATATGTTGACATTAAATTCTTACATAACTTACATTTTGCATGTAAAATACTTCCTCCGACAAAAATATACAATAAAGTAAATTTAGAACATTAGGTGGAAGAACTAATTTACATAAAAATATAGAAATATATAGCAATAAAAAAGAATACAAAACAATCCTGCAGCTGACCATCAGTTGCCTTCAGCTCCTCTCCTCATTCATCATATTCACTGGACCCAACTTAGTTTCCCCAGGCTCAACCTGACCCATATCCAGGGCCAGGGAGAAGGTCAAGGATGCTGGTGCAGCATCATTCTTCTACTAGGAGTTCCCTAAACCCCCACTGGTGCAGCATCATACTGCTGTTGGGAGTTTTCCCTAAACCCCTGCTGGTGCAGCATCATACTGCTGCTGGGAGTGTTCCCTAAACCCCCACTGGTGCAGCATCATACTGCTGTTGGGAGTGTTCCCTAAACCCCCACTGGTGCAGCATCATCCAGCTGCTGGGAGTGTTCCCTAAACCCCCTGCTGGTGCAGCATCATCCAGCTGCTGGGAGTGTTCCCTAAACCCCCTGCTGGTGCAGCATCATCCTGCTGCTGGGAGTGTTCCCTAAACCCCTGCTGGTGCAGCATCATACTGCTGCTGGGAGTGTTCCCTAAACCCCCACTGGTGCAGCATCATACTGCTGTTGGGAGTGTTCCCTAAACCCCCACTGGTGCAGCATCATCCAGCTGCTGGGAGTGTTCCCTAAACCCCCTGCTGGTGCAGCATCATCCAGCTGCTGGGAGTGTTCCCTAAACCCCCTGCTGGTGCAGCATCATCCTGCTGCTGGGAGTGTTCCCTAAACCCCTGCTGGTGCAGCATCATACTGCTGCTGGGAGTGTTCCCTAAACCCCTGCTGGTGCAGCATCATACTGCTGCTGGGAGTGTTCCCTAAACCCCCACTGGTGCAGCATCATACTGCTGCTGGGAGTGTTCCCTAAACCCCCACTGGTGCAGCATCATACTGCTGCTGGGAGTGTTCCCTAAACCCCTGCTGGTGCAGCATCATCCAGCTGCTGGGAGTGTTCCCTAAACCCCCACTGGTGCAGCATCATACTGCTGCTGGGAGTGTTCCCTAAACCCCTGCTGTTGCAGCATCATACTGCTTCTGGGAGTATTCCCTAAACCCCTGCTGGTGCAGCATCATACTGCTGCTGGGAGTGTTCCCTAAACCCCCACTGGTGCAGCATCATCCTGCTGCTGGGAGTGTTCCCTAAACCCCTGCTGGTGCAGCATCATACTGCTGCTGGGAGTGTTCCCTAACCCCCTGCTGGTGCAGCATCATCCAGCTGCTGGGAGTGGTCCCTAAACCCCCACTGGTGCAGCATCATACTGCTACTGGGGTGTTCCTAAGCCCCTGTTGGTGCAGTATCATACTGCTGCTGAGAGTGTTCCATAATCCCCCACTGGTGCAGCATCATACTGCAGCTGGGAGTGTTCCCTAAACCCCTGCTGTTGCAGCATCATACTGCTGCTGGGAGTGTTCCCTAAACTCCCACTGGTGCAGCATCATACTGCTGCTGGGAGTGTTCCCTAAACCCCTGCTGTTGCAGCATCATACTGCTTCTGGGAGTATTCCCTAAACCCCTGCTGGTGCAGCATCATACTGCTGCTGGGAGTGTTCCCTAAACCCCTGCTGTTGCAGCATCATACTGCTTCTGGGAGTATTCCCTAAACCCCTGCTGGTGCAGCATCATACTGCTGCTGGGAGTGTTCCCTAAACCCCTGCTGTTGCAGCATCATACTGCTTCTGGGAGTATTCCCTAAACCCCTGCTGGTGCAGCATCATACTGCTGCTGGGAGTGTTCCCTAAACCCCCACTGGTGCAGCATCATACTGCTTCTGGGAGTATTCCCTAAACCCCTGCTGTTGCAGCATCATACTGCTTCTGGGAGTGTTCCCTAAACCCCTGCTGGTGCAGCATCATACTGCTGCTGGGAGTGTTCCCTAACCCCCTGCTGGTGCAGCATCATCCTGCTGCTGGGAGTGTTCCCTAAACCCCTGCTGGTGCAGCATCATCCTGCTGCTGGGAGTGTTCCCTAACCCCCTGCTGGTGCAGCATCATCCTGCTGCTGGGAGTGTTCCCTAAACCCCCACTGGTGCAGCATCATACTGCTGCTGGGAGTGTTCCCTAAACCCCCACTGGTGCAGCATCATACTGCTTCTGGGAGTATTCCCTAAACCCCTGCTGGTGCAGCATCATACTGCTGTTGGGAGTGTTCCCTAAACCCCCACTGGTGCAGCATCATACTGCTGCTGGGAGTGTTCCCTAAACCCCCACTGGTGCAGCATCATACTGCTGCTGGGAGTGTTCCCTAAACCCCTGCTGGTGCAGCATCATACTGCTGTTGGGAGTGTTCCCTAAACCCCCACTGGTGCAGCATCATACTGCTGCTGGGAGTGTTCCCTAAACCCCCACTGGTGCAGCATCATACTGCTGCTGGGAGTGTTCCCTAACCCTCCATCACCCTGTGGCAGTCTTGTGTTCTCTGCATTGGAGATCCTGGTGGGTTTCCATGCATGTGCAACCTCCTGAACAGGGGGGTGTACCACTTGCAGCATGGAAATGTTCAGGCTCTTCTGAGGTTGTCTCTCTCCCTCAAGATGAGATAGAAGATCTGTCAACAGATGCTCCCTTCCATTCTTACCTGCTCAGTATCTCTAATTCCCTTGTCAATGGTCTAACACAGGCTCTCTGTGGTGCATTAATAGCTTTATCCACATGCACCACTGCACCAGGTCCAATCTCTAACCATTTGAGTAGAGAGAGTGGAGCAAGGTTGCTCTTGTTGCTATCAGAAGCAAGTTCACCTTGTGTAATAATAATAATAATAATAATAATAATAATAATAATAATAATAATAACACCAACATTGTATTGGTAGCTGTGATTGCATATGGCTGTAATTAGTAATCCCTATGCAGTGTATAACAGCATTATATTTGTTGGTTTGTTTCTTTGTTTTATTAATTACTTAAATTATTGATTTAGTTAGTGAACTGGTCTAAAGATCCTTTTCGACCATAACTTGGGCTATGTAGACTAATCATCATCATCATCATCTTCAACTCCATATTTCCCCTTTTTCTAGATGTGGTTGGGATGTCACGTCAAGTGTCGCCATCTCTCTTGATTCAGGGTTACTCTCCTACCTTCTTTGACAGTCATGACTGAATGTAACATGTTTTCTCTCACACAATTCATCCATCACTTTGCTGTTTACCCTTGTTTCATCTTGCATTCTTCTAGTTCATCCCAAATCTTCTTCATTAGATTGTCGTCTGCTTTCCTGCCCATGTGCCTGAACCACTGTATTCTGTACTCTTCAACATTTACTACAGTTGGAGCTACTTGGGCTCTTGCTCATATTTCCTAATTTCATCTGTCCCACAGTGTACATTCTAACACCCATCTCAGGCACTTCATTTCCATCACCTCTCCCTTCCTCAACTGCTCTGCCTCCACTGCCCAGGTTTCTGCACCATACAGTAGTACTGGTCTCAGAACTGTTTTGTGCACCTTACTTTTCAGCTTCTTTGGCATTCTTCTGTCACACACTACTCCTGACACTGTGCCATTTGGCTGCAGTCTCTGATTTTCACTTTAACCTCTTCATTGAGACTTCTCTTCTCCTTATCCACCCTTCCCAGTATTTGTTTATGAATCACCTTTTACAGCACCTTCATGCAATGTGACAGAGTACTGCTGTCTCTATACAGTCCACAGTTGTGAACGTCCCTTTGTTCTTGTACACTGGCAATAGAATGCGTATTCTCTAGTCATCTAGGATATGCCATTCTCTCCATATTGATGAGTACCTTTTGCTGCCATTTTTCCCTTGACCTATCCATCATTTTGATTATATCCGCCATGACCTCATCCCAGCTTGCTGCTTTCCCTTATTTAATTTTCCTTAGTGCTGTTCTTACTTCTTTTAGTGTGAATTCCTATTTTTCTTTCACTATAGGCCGTGTTTGGGGAGTGCAGCTTCTGTGCAGCTTTCTTCATTCAGAAACTGCTGGAAAACTGTTTTATTTATTTTACATCTTTTGAGTAGGAGAGTACAACTGGGCAGCATGAGAACCCCTTTTCAGCTGAGGCCTAAAGAGAAAAGCTCCACTTGACTAATATTGGTAATAAAATAAACATAAATTACTTGCTAAACAAAGTGTAGTTAATTTATATGTTATGGATACATACACACACACATACATACACTGATACCATGTTCTAGGCTTTGGCTGTGGAATATGCAATTTCTAGACTAGTGCAAACACAGGAAAAATAAGATACAAGTACAGCAGTTGTTGAGACTTCAAGATGGCTGCACACTAACAGCATAATTTCAGCTCTCCTGGTGTGAAAACAGAAACTTAGAAAAGACAGTCAATGAATTTGTTTTTGGGGTAAATTTCATTTATTGTCTGGCTTTGCTTGACCTAATTAGCTCTCTTACTTGCCTTTCAGTTTGATGAGAAAGTTTTTATCTTTATGGGAATTACCCTTCCTGATTTTTGCTATGATGTTTTTTACTTTTGTTGTATATACTGTTTAATTTGGGATACTACCAGGGCTGTTTTTTTATCAAACTAGGTCTGAAGAAGTCCGGATAAGATCCAGACGAAAAGCGCTTAACATTAATTTGTTTTTAGAGTTTTGTTTCGTTCATGGTTAACTGCTAAGTGAAGTACTTGTTAGTACTTTTTATACAGTTTATGGAGTATTTTATGTTTCAAATAAAAAAGCATTGACAGTACTGCTGCACTTGGAGTCTGGTGCTTTTGTGGAATTTTTAAGTTTGATTTTGCCATGTTGGTAGATTTGTCAATTTGGTGTAGCCTAAAAAAGGCACTTTTGGGTGGATAACTTTTTAGGCAGTATTTGACAGCCTAGATGGGACAGCTGCAATGCAAATCATCCTTGGAAAAGCAATGTGGTCTGTTAATCATCTCCTGTCACACTGGCAAATACTAGGTCCCCTTAGAATGGACACCAGAAAGGCAGCCAATTATTGAGATCAGTCATTTTTTCTCATATTATGGCATCATCTTTGGTGACGGCAATATACTGCTCAATGCTGAGACACAATCTGAGACCTCCATAATGTCTGTCTTCATATACTCCAGGGAGGTATATCTCAGATTATGTACACTTGCATGGACTATGATGGAACCACACTGGTACTTGTGGCATAAAGACATGAGTAAGTACATGACTTGGTGGATCATAGCCCCAGATAAGCAACTAACCATTATATTCTGCTTGTACAGCCTAGTTAGAGTAGCATCAGTTTATCTTACAATGGAGTCTCCTATGATGAGAGTCCTGGGAAGTGTGTTTGCTTACTTTAAGGGATTAATGTTTGAGGCTCTACCGAGAGGGACTGTATATGTAGTATTAGGTGTTTTTTATGACTGACTTTGGGTTTGCTGAGGCATAGCTTTGACAGCAGGTGGTCTTGGCAATCTTTATCGTTTAGGAAGATTGCTTTTAAGTGTCTCAGCATACATTAGTCTCTCAGTGAAGTGCTTGTGCATATATGGACAATCTACATAAAGGATGATTATTGGGGGAATAGTTAATTTGCTGTCAGTCAAGTACTTGTGCAGACAAGGACAAACTGCTGAAGGAATCACTGGGGGAAATGTTTAATTTGGTGACAGTGATGTGCTTGGGCATACATGGACAAACTAATGAAGGGACTGTTGCAGGAAATGTTTCATTTGGTGTCAGTGAAGAAGTTGTGTAGGGATCCTTGGCATGATAATTCAACTAGAAGACATGTAGTTGCAGTTTTCTATATATTTTTATATTTACTGGACAGCTATCCTGTAGTTATGTTCACTATGACTGGTACTTTTGTTTGTTTGTTGCCTTTTACCAGGCATACTCCATTTTTCTTGGTGGTTTGCTATTATGGAGGTCAGTGAAGGTTATACCACACCCACAAATCGGAAGGAAGGTTCCAGAGGATCCAAGGTGGGAGAGTTCTACAAAACTGCGGGACAGTTGACACAACTTATTGATCTGCTTACTCCAGTAAGCGAAGGACTTGTTGCCATCCTTTCTAAGAACTTTAACAGCCAAGGGAGTGGTAACCAGGAGCTACGGTATAGCGACCAACTCCCTCCTGGACAAGGTAACAGTGGTATGGTCCCTGGAACAAATGCGGATGTTCCTGGAGGTAGCAATTTCAAATTTCAAGCTACCCCGAACCTTTTGCATCCAATGGATGGAAACAATGGAATGCTACCATCCTCTTTGTCAGATAAGGAAGCGAGCGCACCTGTGGGGAGTTAAAAGACTGGCTCAACCAAAAATTATCATTTCACTTTGCCGAGGATGGAAACGTGAGGACTATAACAAACGATACATATAGAGAATCCTTGGACAAATTACAGACAGTTTTATTAAGGTACAAGACTTTGAATTTGGATAATGTATCTTTACATGAGTGTTTGATTAAACATATTGTACCTAAAGGCCTAAGGATATTTAAGTATCTGAATAATGTAGTGGAAGGAAATGAATTTCACAAAGAACATTTTTAACAGTTGTGGCCTGGAGATAGTTCAAGCTATCACCAGGAACAATGATAGGGAAATCAGTAAAATGAAAGATTTGATTGAAATGTATAATGAAAGAGCTACTAAAGATTTGATTTTTAGTATAGAAACTGAAAAGAAAAGGTATTATGATATCAGAACCCAAGTTGATAAAAAATGTGAGGATATTTTAAAATGCAAATATAGGAAACTTGAAAGTGATTTCAAAGAATATCAGGAAGGGATACAGTACCCAGCACCCCCAGGTGCCAGTTATACATTGTTAAGTAAAGGAAAAGCATCTAATTTACATATCTTGTCCCCCCATTATGAGGAAAATATGCACAATTTGGAACCCACTGATGGTTTAGAGCCTAATGAAGGCAATTTTGAGTCCCTTCCACGGAGATCCGAAAGAATCCATAATAGAAACAAGAATGGAAATAACCATTTTTTCAGGGAACACTACCAACAGAGGGGATATATTTTGAAAACATGTTGTGGCAGTTTTCTATCTACATTTCAATAAATTGGACTTTTATTTGGTGGCACGATCATTCAACTAGAAAACATGTAGTGGCAGTTTTCTATGTATTTTTATATTTACTGGACAGCTAACCTGTGGTTACATTCACTACAACTGGTACTTTTGTTTGTTTGTATCCTTGGCAGAAATGTTTCATTTGATGTCAGTGAAGTGCTTGTGCATACATGGACAACCTGTGGTAGAGATCACTGGGGAAATCTTTCATTTGGTACCACTGAAGTGATTGTGCAGACATGGACATACTGCTGAAAGGGTCTTGCGGAAATGATTCATTTAGTGCCAGTGAAGTACTTGGACATACATGGACATTTGGAGGTGATGTTTACTAACTCTTTATAAAGACTACACATTTTGTTTTCCTGTGCCAAACCTTCTCCCTGTATATCCCATTATTCCACTTGTTTTCTTTGGTGGGCTAAATTCAAAAGTTACCAAAAGTATACCTCAAAGTAACATTTTCCAGTTCTGGGACAGTCCCACTGCAGTGCTTTTACACAAAGGCATACAAGCACAGCCATGTTGTGTGTAAATTAGAATGTGTGTGTACATGTGTATATATTTATATGTGTATCTGTATATGTATTTATGTATGTATACAGATATATATATATATATATATATATATATATATATATATATATATATATATATATATATATATATATATGGCTTTACCTGAAAACGTTGAAAGTGCACAATGCCGACAACGAGAACACCGACACTGGAAGATCAACAATGGAGAAGACCGAAAGTTGAGAATCCTGACGCTGAGAACACTGACATGTTAAGGTAAGTGTGCGATAGGGACAGACGTTAGGGACAGGGTGTGGGTAAGGTAAGTGTGTGATAGTGACGGACTTTAGGTTTAGGGGTGGGTTAAGTGAGTTAGGGTTAGGGTGCGGGTAAGGTAAGTGTTTGATAGTGACGGACCTTAGGGTTAGTGTTTGGGTTAAGGTTAGTGCATAGATAGTTGTGTATGTAAGGTTTAGTGTAGGTTTGTAAGGTTTTTGGTGTGCTTGGGTTTTGTGTGTGTTTTTCAGGAAAGGTATTTGTTTTGTTGATTGTCGGGATTGTGGTTTGTCGGGCATGTGAAGTTTCGTGTTTTTGAACTTTCGTTTATTTTCTGTCGGTTATTTCATTGTCGGTGTTTTGGCATGTTGGTGTTATCAGGTAGACCCATATATATATCTATCTATATATATATATATATATATATATATATATATATATATATATATATATATATATATATATATATATATATATATACACACACACACACACACACACACACACACACACACACACACACACACACACACATATACACACACACACACACACACACACACATATAATATCTAATATAAAATATATATCTGCATTTGTGTGTATGTCTAGAAGTGTGCTTATGAATATAAATATGAGTGTGTGTGTTTTTATATATATATATATATATATATATATATATATATATATATATATATATGTATATATGAGTTTATATTACTTCATTTTCAGAAATTTGAAATCCATATGGTTGAGACTATTTGAATGAGTTTCCAAAAACTCAAAATAAAAAAAAGTATGATTTTGCAGGGTGGCAAGTCCACCTGCACCCCCCACACCCCCTGCAAACTATATATACCAACTCTGAGATTGCACTACGGTGGGGAAAAGGGTAAATCCCATTTGAAGCAGTTGTATGTAGATTGCTGTACAGTGGGTATTGGAGAATTTACCCTTTTCCCCACTGTAGTGCAATCTCTGAGATGGTATATATGGTTTGGAGGGGGCGCATTCCCCCACGTGGCAGGGTGCAAATTAGATTTTTTTTTTATTTCATGTTTTTAGAAAATCAGTTATATGGTCTTGACCATATAAATTTCGAGTTACCAAATCCTTAGTGAAGTAATATAAACCCTATGTACATACAAATATATATATGTGTGTGTGTGTGTGTGTGTGTGTGTGTGTGTGTGTGTGTGTGTGTGTGTGTGTGTGTCTGTGTGTGTGTGTGTGTGTGTGTGTGTGTGTGTGTGTGTGTGTGTGTGTGCATGTGTGTTTGCTTGCAATGTGTAAACATGTAGATGTGCATGTGTGAGTAGATGTATGTGTACTTACTTACATCCACAGAGATACAAATATATGTGTGTGTATCTTTCGGCTTTTCCCAGTTAGGGGTCGCCACAGCGGAACTCCAGTCCGCTAATGATTGGCAGTAGATTTTTACGTACCGACTTGCCAGGCCTGACGCACAACCTTCAACGGAGGTACGCCCATTCACGCATGTCTCCACACAGAAGACCCTTTAGCTGAGAATCAAACAGGACAACGTCTTACTGTGAGGCGACAATGCTACCGCAGCACCACCACCGCAGCAGAGATACAAATATATGTGTGTGTGTAAAATCTAGCCACTTGTCTAGTATTTAGAAATCAGCATGTTAGACTGGAAAATGAAAGGACCAGAAGACTGCACCTACTAATATTTGACCCTTGCACCACAAATGATTTTTTTTTTACATACTGTATCTACCTGCAGGCCAGAAAGTCATTGCACATAGGTAGTATTCAAAGATTAAAAAAAAAACAAAACAGAAAAATTGAGAAAAAAAGAAAGAGAAAACTGTCTACTGCTGTTTCAAACTGCATCATTCAGATGCTTTCCACAGATCTAGTTGCAGTGATGTCATAAAATCATTGCACTTAGCTAACATTCAGAAATCTGCACAAAATAAAATATACAATGAAATGAATACAAAACTCTGTTAACTCACATTTTAGCCTTGCACTGCTCTTATGCTCGCCTGCAAGGTAGTAGCAAATGAAGTCACAAAATTACTGAAAGGCTACTTTTCCTAATGAATGACTCAGTGAGAGCTGTCGTGAGTACAGCTGCAATTTAAGATGGAATTTGACTAAAACCATTGAAACTTCCAGTAAGCACCCCTCCCCAGCTCCTGCATCAAAGCTCAGACATGCTCAGAAAGCAAGTCTGAAAATGTAAATAAAAACCAGAATCAAAATAAAAAATCCTTGGCACTGTCCCTTTAAATCCTTCTTTAAACACTGCTTGCAGCTGATTGTGGCAACCAGTGGTTTATGCTGTGGGTCAACTGTTTCACTGAGGATAACTTTGTAATCACTGATTCCACCCTAGTGGTCTTTCCTTACTAGGAGGAAGTCTACCTGAGTTGCATGTTGGCCACTCTTGTATGTGGTCTTGTGACTGTCTCTCTTTCTGAACCATATGTTGGTACTGCTTTGCCTTCATTTTAAAACAACTCTAAAATATTTCTGACATAGGTAAAGTATAATAAAAACATTTGTGGCATATATAAAAGCAAACAGCAACAACTTTGACATATATAAAGCAGAGTAACAATGTTTATGACAGAGGCAAAGCAGTATAACTATTTGTGGCATATGCAAATCAATGTAATATCTGTAACAGTTAAAGCATTGTAGCAATACGGCATGTTAAGACATAGGTAAAACAGTGTAACATTTATGACATAGGTAAATCAGTAAAACAACATCTGTGACATAAGAAAAATAGTGTAACAACATTTGTGAGAGAGGTAAAACCATGTAATTACAGTTATGACATAGGTAAAGCAGTGAAACAATACTTATGACAGAGGTAAAGCAGTGTAATTACATTTATAACATAGGTAAAGCAGTATAAAGCATTTATGAGATAGGTAAAGCAGTGTTACAATATTTATGACATAGGTAAAGCAGTGTAAAACTTTTATGAGATGGGTAAAGCAGTGTTAGAACATGTACGACATAGTTAAAACAGTCTCAGACATTTATAACACAGGTAAGCAGTGTAAAACATTTATGACATAGGTAGAATAGTGTAATGACATTTATGACATAGGTAAAGCAGTTTAAAACATTTATGAGTTGGGTAAAGCAGTGTTACAACATTTATAAAATAGGTAAAGCAGTGTAAAATATTTATGACATAGGTAAAGCAGTGTAATTACATTTATAACATAGCTAAAGCAGTATAAAGCATTTATGAGATAGGTAAAGCAGTGTTACAACATTTATGACACAGGTAAAGCAATGTAAAACATTTATGAGATGGGTAAAGCAGTGTTAGAACATTTACAACATAGGTAAAAGTGTCAGACATTTATAACACAGGTAAGCAGTGTAAAACATTTATGACATAAGTAAAATAGTGTAATGACATTTATGACATAGGTAAAGCAGTGTAAAACATTTATGAGTTGGGTAAAGCAGTGTAAAACATTTATGAGATGGGTAAAGCAGTGTTACAACATTTATGACATAGGTAAATTAACATAACAATGTTCACAGCATACATAAGTCAGTACAGAGCTGTCTATGATACAAACACAGCAGTATGACAACACTTACGACAGGTAAAGCAGTATTACTCCATCTGTGACATACATAAAACACTATAACCACATTTATGACAAATGTAAAGCACTTCAACATTTATGACATAACTAAACAGTATAAAGACATTTGCAACATAGGTAAAGCAGTATAATAACATTTGTGACATAGGCAAATCAGTGTAACAACATTTGTGACAGAGGTAAAAAACTATAACCATATCTGTGGGCCACATATAGCAGTATGAGTATATATGTATGTATGAATGAGGTAAAACAGTATAGCTGCTGCTATAATTTGGATGAATTCCCTCTATAACATTGTGTCATCATGCACTATATACATTTAACTCATCATATTAATAGACTATTTATAAATTCTCATATGGATAATTTTGGTTACATTTCACCAGTCTCACCAGTTATGTAATTTAACAGCTTGCTGCATTCTGACACAGGATATCTCTGTGGATCAAGAAAACAGTACTACACTCTCACGTAATTAGCAGCATGTCATTGTGAGAAAGTGCACAGGGAATAACAGTATGTAACACATGATTTTAGTTTTGTTTTTATGATAGCATTATTCTATGTAATAACTTTACCCCCCTTTCACCCCCTAAAGGGCCCATCTCTATACCGGAAGAATGCAAAATTCCTGTAATCACGGCTGCACAGGTAAAAACCACACTTTCCAAAGCAAAGAACACAGCATCCATGGGACCTGACAACATCCCAGGCTGTGTTCTACATGAACTACAGAATGAACTGGCACCCCACCTAAGCATCATGTTCAATCATAGCCTCACCTCAGGCTTTGTGCCCACTGAATGGTGCACAGCAATGGTTATCCCACTCCACAAAGGGGGAGCCACCATGGACCCCGTGAACTTCCGCCCCATTAGCCTGATGAGCCTGGTCTGCAAGGCCATGGAACGTATCATCATGGAACTTATAAACAAAGACATTTTTTAATCTCCAAACTCTGGACCCCACCCAGTTTGGGTTTGTAAAAGGCAGATCATGTCTCCTAAACCTGATAGACTTCTTTGAATCAGTCACCAAAGCCGTAGACGAGGGTAAGGTGGCTCACACAACCTATCTAGATCTCGCCAAGGTTTTTGACACCATCCCCCACTCTGGAATTATAGATAAGCTCACTAAACTAGGTATAAATCCCTATGTCACAAGATGGGTTGCCAACTGGCTTACTGACAGAATCCACACTGTGAAAGTAGCAGACTGCAAATCCGACTTCAGACCAGTGACAAGTAGAGTACCGTAGGGTTCAGTCCTGGGTCCTCTCCTGTTTGGTATCTACTTTTCTGAAGTACAGGCTAACACAGAAGGTCTTTGGCTAATGAAGTTTGCAGATGACTGCAAACTAGGAGCCATAATCAAAACTCCTAACGATGTGGACATCTTACAAAAGAGCCTCAATGAGACAGATACCTGGTGTCAAAGCCATGGCCTCAAGCTCAGTGCCAAAAAGTGCATTGTCATCCCTTTTGGTAAAAATTCTCTACCCATGAGCTACCACATAGGTGGTAGTCTACTTAACACCGAAAGTGTGTTAAGAGACCATGGGACACAGGTGGACAGTAGTCTCTCCTTTGATAATCACATTGCCACAGTAGTCAGGAAATCCTTCTATGTGGCACACCTCATCACAAAAAGTTTCTCATCCAGGAAAAAAGATGTCATTGTTCCCCTCTACTTGTCACTCATTAGACCCATTATAGAGTACAACACCCCTTTTGGTATGTACCTCACAAGACATTTACAACAACTGGAAAGGCTGCAGGAATACCTCAAAAAGAGGATTAACAGCCTCAAATAGATGCCCTATGCAGACCGTCTCAAAAATCTCCAGCTTTACTCCATCGCATATCACCTACTCAGAGGCGATCTCTGACTAACATACAAAGCTATGTCAAACCCAGAGCTGTTGGACATGCTCCACTTAAAGAAATCCCAATCCATCCGAGCTACATGCTCTAGGGACCTAAACCTTGTCACCACAATAAACAGAACATGCTGGAAGGATAGAGTCCTATCCCAGAGACTTTCCATACTCTGGAACAAACTATTTAGCTATATCAAACAAAGACCCTTATTAGCGCTCTTCAAGAAAAATCTTGATGATTGGATGGGAAACAGGAATGTCACCCTGGGATCACCTCTGTGGCTCTGCTCGACAGGGTCACAGGAAAATAATTTTCTTGGGTGGCGAAAGCCAGGATACCTTTTTGGCTAGGCTTATATAGGCCCTAGGGCCATTAGCCTAGTACCTACCTATGAACCTATGAACCTATGAAAAAACATGTATTCAGTCATTTCAACTTAATAAGCAGTATTCATTCCATGTGAAAGTTTTATCCTCTATGAATAAAATTTATATTCTGAAATTTTAATTGAACTGACAAACAATGTCATTTTTGAAATCTTGGGGCTTTTGATACGAGATTGAGTGATGTAGCTGATTACACTTTATTTGATTTACTTCAGCTAATGGTGAAAGGATGGCAGTGATGGTAAATGCATGTCACACACTATACAGAATATTCACATTGTCTCTGCAGTTACTGTAAGTGTTGTCTGGCAATGAGCGCAGTAGTAGTCACGTGTTAATGAGCACAGTAGTAGTCACGCGTTAATGAGCACAGTAGTAGTCACGTGTTAATGAGCACAGTAGTAGCCATGTGTTAATGAGCACAGTAGTAGTCACATGTTAATGAGCACAGTAGTAGTCATGTGTTAATGAGCACAGTAGTAGTCACGCGTTAATGAGCACAGTAGTAGTCACGTGTTAATGAGCACAGTAGTAGCCATGTGTTAATGAGCACAGTAGTAGTCACGTGTTAATGAGCACAGTAGTAGTCATGTGTTAATGAGCACAGTAGTAGTCACATGTTAATGAGCACAGTAGTAGTCATGTGTTAATGAGCACAGTAATAGTCACGTGTTAATGAGCACAGTAGTAGTCACGTGTTAATGAGCACAGTAGTAGTCATGTGTTAATGAGCACAGTAGTAGTCACATGTTAATGAGCACAGTAGTAGTCATGTGTTAATGAGCACAGTAGTAGTCTTGTGTTAATAAGCACAGTAGTAGCCATGTGTTAATGAGCACAGTAGTAGTCACGTGTTAATGAGCACAGTAGTAGTCACATGTTAATGAGCACAGTAGTAGTCTTGTGTTAATAAGCACAGTAGTAGCCATGTGTTAATGAGCACAGTAGTAGTCACGTGTTAATGAGCACAGTAGTAGTCACATGTTAATGAGCACAGTAGTAATCTTGTGTTAATAAGCACAGTAGTAGCCATGTGTTAATGAGCACAGTAGTAGTCACGTGTTAATGAGCACAGTAGTAGTCACGTGTTAATGAGCACAGTAGTAGTCACATGTTAATGAGCACAGTAGTAGTCATGTGTTAATGAGCACAGTAGTAGCAATGTGTTAATGAGCACAGTAGTAGTCATGTGTTAATGAGCACAGTAGTAGTTGTGTTAATGAGCACAGTAGTAGTCATGTGTTAATGAGCATAGTAGTAGTCACATGTTAATGAGCACAGTAGTAGTCATGTGTTAATGAGCACAGTAGTAGTTGTGTTAATGAGCACAGTAGTAGTCATGTGTTAATGAGCATAGTAGTAGTCACGTGTTAATGAGCACAGTAGTAGTCATGTGTTAATGAGCACAGTAGTAGTCATGTGTTAATGAGTACAGTAGTAGTCACATGTTAATGAGCACAGTAGTAGTCATGTGTTAATGAGCGCAGTAGTAGTCACGTGTTAATGAGCACAGTAGTAGTCGTGTTAATGAGCACAGTAGTAGTCACATGTTAATGAGCGCAGTAGTAGTCACGTGTTAATGAGCACAGTAGTAGTCGTGTTAATGAGCACAGTAGTAGTCATGTGTTAATGAGCACAGTAGTAGTCACATGTTAATGAGCACAGTAGTAGTCACGTGTTAATGAGCACAGTAATAGTCATGTGTTAAAGAGCACAGTAGAAGTCACGTGTTAATGAGCACAGTAGTAGTCATGTGTTAATGAGCACAGTAGTAGTCACATGTTAATGAGCACAGTAGTAGTCACATGTTAATGAGCACAGTAGTAGTCACGTGTTAATGAGCACAGTAGTAGTCATGTGTTAATGAGCACAGTAGTAGTCACATGTTAATGAGCACAGTAGTAGTCACGTGTTAATGAGCACAGTAATAGTCACGGCAGAGGAGCAGCATGATCTGCTAAACTCATTTGCCTCTTCAGTGCTGTTATTAGAAATTTACTTCTACTCATCAACCCTAAATGGAGAAGAATGATTGTCAAATATGTTAGAGGCATCTCCTGTTTAAGCATTTGACCTATATGTTACCAAAGAATGTAACTGAGTGAAGCTTCATATTTTCCAATCCCTAGACCCTGATGCAGATTAGTTCAAGACAACCCTTCAGCCTCCTTACCTGTGGCAGTCTTCATTACCAGTACTATGTGTGAGACTGTGAATAAAGAACTGCAAGGTAATGACTGTGCACCTGTTAAAAAATGTGGGGAGGGGGAGTGGCAACGTCTTCATCCCCAGTAGTATGTGTGGGATTATGATTAATGAACTGCAAGGTAATGACTGTGCCCCTGATGAAGGAAAACTGCGGGGTAGCAACAATGTCTTCATTTCTAGTTGTATGTGTGGGATAGTGTAAAAAGAATTGCAAAGTAACGATTGTACCCCTGTTGAAGGAAACCTAGGGGGAAGTGACAATGTATTAATCTCCTATAGTTTGTGTGGGATTATGAGTAAACACCTATAAGCTAATGACTGTGCCCCTGATGAGTGAAAATTGTGAGTGGGTGCTGACTGTGTTCTTTATACAAGAAATTATAATCAATAGTGCTAATGACACAGAGTCTGGTGGCATATATTAATGTACTTGTAGTTCCTTGTCCTGCTGGTGAAGTGGCATCTGGTTTTATGTGATGGTGTTGTGTTAACATTGTGAGATATGATAGAAAAATGTAATGTGATCATCACTCACTGTGGGATCATCTGTCACTTGTCCAGCAGTTGGTTTCTATTGTCTGACATGCTTACTGCTGAGGTCTATTTTTACCTAGCAGTAGCAGCAGCAGCATCAGAAATAATGGCTGGTTAATTCAGATTTCATCTAGTGGGAATCAATCATTGTTCTAAGTCATTTTTTTACACTTATTTAAATGGATGTCTACTAACCCAATGGGGGCAAATTTATTTTCCCATGCTAAAAAAGTCATGTGTGATGGTTCTAAAGAAGAAGAAAAAGAAGATGTAAACGTGGATACAGGAAACCAATTCATGATATCATATCTCTCCTCTGTGTACATCATCATAGGTTCATAGGTTCATAGGTTCATACTAGGCTATCTGCCCTGGGGCATTTATAAGCCTAACCCAATTGTGTTTGGCTTATGCCACCCCTTGATTTGAGTACACTGTGCCCTTTTTAAAGTTTAGTTTACTGTGCCTCTGTCTAATAGTGACATGGGAGTAATCCCCGGGACAAACCTACGATCCCCCATCCACTCATCAAGATTCTTCTTGAAGAGTCAGTGAGGTGCTCTGCCTAACATGGATTGAAATTCTATTCCAGAGCGATGGGAGCCTCTGGGTTATGAATCTGTCCCTCCAGCATGTTCTATTTATTTCTGTGCTGAGGTTCAAGTCCCTCGAGTGCGTGGCTCTAAGGGATTTAGATTTACTGAGGTGGAGCATGTTCATTAATTCTGGGTTGGACATAGCTTTATATGTCAGGCATAGATCGCCTCGAAGTAGGCGGTATGCAACTGAGTAGAGCTGGAGTTTTTTTAACCAAGCAGCATATGGCATCTGTTTAAGTCCCTTGATCCTCCTGGTGAGGTACTTTTGGGGTCTTTCTAATTGCTGCAGGTGTCGGGTAAGGTACATCCCAAAGGGGGCATTGTATTCTATGATGGGCCTGATGAGGGATGAATAAAGGGGCACGATTACCTCTCTTGATCTAGATGTGAATCCTTTTATGATGAGGTGGGCTATGTAGAAGGTCTTTCTAACCACTTTGGCAATGTGGTTGTCAAAGGAGAGATTGCTATCAACTTGGGTCCCCAGATCCCTAATTACTTTCTCTGTACTTAATGGGTTACCACCTATGTGGTAATTTGTGGGCACATTGTTTTTGCCAAAGGGTATGACTATACACTTTTTGGCATTTAGCTTTAGACCATGGCTTTGGCACCAGTTATCCGTCTCTGCGAGACCTTTTTGAAGGATGTTTGTGTCAGCTGGAGAGTCAGTTATGGCGCCCAGTTTAGAGTCATCTGCGAACTTGGTGAGCCATAGTCCTCCCACATTGGCCTGTACCTCAGAAAAGTAAATACCGAACAAGAGAGGTCCCAGGACAGAACCTTGTGGGATGCCACTTGTGACCCGTTTCGATTCTGACATGGCCCCAGCAACTCTCACTCTGTGGGTTCTGTCTTTGAGCCAGTTTGCGACCCATCTTGTGACATAGGGGTCTATATTTAGGCTGGATAGCTTATCTATGATGCCTGAGTGGGGTATTGTGTCAAATGCCTTTGTGAGGTTGAGATAGGCTGTGTGGACTACCTTCCCTTCATCTATGGTCTTGGTGACTGTTTCGAAGAAGTCAACCAGGTTCAAAAGGCAGGATCTGCCCTTGACAAAGCCAAATTGGGTAGGATCTAGTGTCTGTAGGTCCCCAATGTCTTTGTTTATGAGTTCCATGATGATCCTCTCCATAGCCTTGCATACTAGGCTAGTCAGGCTTATGGGGCGATAGTTTCCAGGGTCCGCAGAGGCGCCACCTTTGTGGAGTGGGACCACTGTTGCTGTACGACATTCTTTGGGCACATATCCTGTAGTGAGGCTGAGATTGTACAGCAATTTATCTTTTTCTATTGTTTTTTGGGTTTGCTTACACAGCATTGTAAACACATTAGAAGGGTATAGTGAAGTAATTTGAGTCAGAGTTGAATCGGGTCTAGCAGGATGTACATGTGTATACATTAGATGGTCCCTCTGTCATAAATGTGAGCATGAGTCTAACACAATGGTCTGTTCCACTGGTTTCCATTTTGCTTTCAGGAGCAGAAATAATGAACTATGACTTACAAGTTCCAGATTTACTGTTTGTAACAGAAATATGAAACGGGCATTCAAGGATGGATTGCTAAACTGAGGTCCTATCTGCTAGAGATGGTAACAACTAACATAAATGCTCACTCATAAGATTTATTTATGATAAACCAATATATTTAATAAAAAATCATATCAGAAAATATTAATTTCAGAATACACAAAATATGAGATAGTAGTAAAAATGAAAACAATCCACTGGTTATTTAACATTCTAGAGGTTTATATCAGTGCATTGACAGAGTCCAACAGGAAAAAAATGACTAATTACACAAAGTCCATATGTCATGTGACATATATTTGAAACACTTCCATTTTGCCATTCATAGAGCAACAAACCACTTTGAAATATTGGTCATAATAAGAAAAAAAAAGCACTCAATGACATGATATCTTCATATATATATATATATATATATATATATATATATATATATATATATATATAATTAAATCACTGCATACCTAATCAAGAAGAATTTTGAAGAGAGAAACAGAAAGGTGCTGAGAAATACTTAAGAACATGATGACTGATGGAAGACCAGACTACTTCAGATGTAACTGCAGCTGCATGCCAGCATTTTCCTGACTTTTTTCTTGTCAGTCATTTGATTAAGCAAACCACGAGGGTGGCACAATGGTCCAATGGGTAGCAAAGGGTGGCACAGTGGTACAATGTGTAGCTTAGGGTGATACAGTGGTGCAATGGGTAGCATAGGGTGGTACAGTGGTGCAATAGGTTGCTTGGGGTGGCACAGTGGTACTATGTGTAGCATAGGGTGTCACAGTGATACAATGCGTAGCATAGGGTGTCACAGTGGTAGAATGAGTAGTACAGGGTGGTACAGTGGTGCAATGGATATCATAGAGGGACACAGTGGTGCAATCTGTAGCATAGGATGGCACAGTGGTACAATAGGTACCATAGGGTGGCACAGAGGTACAGTGAGTAGCACAGCATGACACAATAGTACAATGGGACAATGGGTAGCATGGGTTGGTACAGTGGTGCAATAGCTAGCATGACATGGCACAGTGGTGCAATAGCTAGCATGGCATGGCACAGTGGTGCAATGGGTAATATGAGGTGGCAGGCACAGTGGTACAATGGGTAGCTTGGGGTGGCACAGTGGTGCAATGGGTAGCAATCCACCTCACAACAACAGGTCCTCCAGTTCACTTCTGGAATGGGGTGTCTTCTCAATGAGTGCCTGCATGTCTTCTTTGTGTTTATGTAGATTTTCTCTGAGTCCCTCAGTGTCCTTCCACATTCCAAAGACATGCAGTAAGGTGAACTAGTGATTCTAAATTGCGCCAAAGCCTGAGTGTGTGCATATACGATAGAAAGACCTGGCAACTTACTTCCATTTTGCTTTGAACACTGTGGTAGAAGTGACTGTCCACTCTTAAGACAACAAGCAACTGAGAACTAATTCACTCCAGATTTTTTTAACTCATGTAGGTTTAAAAGTTTGTATATTACTACACTAGACTAAAATGCTAATCTGTTGTACTTATGCTTATACCACTTTGGTCTGCGGGTAACATAGATGGCATTTTTTGATGACTGCAATAAACTTCTGTGCCCAGTTTTGATTTGCTGAAACAATTTGTGGAATGTAACAAAGATGCTGAATGGATAGAAGAAGTTAAAGAAATGGTAAGAAGTTCAAATGTACAGGATATGAAATGAGATGAAATAATGGCCAGAGAAATTGAAACAAAATCAAGAAAATCTCCTATATTGAAAACCCCAGTCCAGATGCAGTAACCAACTTCTGGTGAGAAGTATTAACATCTTTACAAGAAGATTTAGCCCTGAGTAAGAACCATTTATATGTGTATAGCAAACAGATATCAGCCTTAAGAGTGAACCTACAAGCTATTTTAAAAAGTATAGATAGATAACTTGCCTTCTGATAATGTATAAACTATATACCGGAACTGATGCTGACAGAGTTTTGTTATTTAGAAAAACGTCAGCCATGGCAATAGAACAAAAGGGTAAATACAGAAAGTCATATGGAACAAAAGATCATTTGTTGCTAAATAAAGTCATAATGGAGAATTGTAAAAAGGGGAATAATCTAAGTATGGCTTAGAGACTACCAAAAAGCATCTGACAGCATCAAACATTCATGGATGAAGGAGTGCTTACTGATGTACAAGATACACTCTACATTGATCAATTACATTACAGTGACAGTTAAACAGGGGCAAACCACTTTGCAGCTAAACCATGATGAAAGACAAATTATTATCCCAGGGATAAAACTTCAGAGGGGGATTTTTCAGGGTGATTCTTTGCTAACGCTGTTCTTTTCTCTTGCCCTTAACTCATTAAGCTGTCTATTTAACAGATTAGGTCATGGCTACAATTTGACTCCCAGAAAACAACGAAGTGTAAAGACTTTTCAACTTCTTTTTGTAGATGATTTAAAATGGTATACTTCATTAGATGAGGAAATGAAAGCACAACTACAAGTGGTCAGAACTTTCTCAGATGATATAAGAATGCCATTTGGTCTTGGTAAATGTGCAAAAGCAACTTTTAAAGCGGGAAAGCTGCAGCACCAAAAAAATATCAGTCTGGGACAGGAATATGATATAAAGGAACTTGAGAAGGAGGGAGTGTATACATATCTGGGAACTGATGAAGAATCAACAATAAAACATGAACGAATGCAAACAAAACTTATTAAGGAATATTTTTGAAGACTAAAATTAATACTGAAAACAACCCTGACATCTTGGAACAAAGTCCAAGCTATAAACCAATTTGTTCTTCCTATTCTAATTTGGGGTGACTAACTGACCCCAAAAGGTATTGGATCAGTTGGACAGGAAAACAAGAAAATGCTTCAAGCGTATCAAATGATTTATAAATATAAACGTCAATGTATACCAGGATTATATATTCCTCATTCTGAAGGAGGTATGGGCCTTCCTGAAATTTATTACATGTATAGATCTGCAATCGTAAGTCTGCATACATATTTGCTGACCTCAAAAGATCCAAACATATTGAAAGTTTTAAAACATGAGGGAACAAGTCTAAGATGACTTCCCTCCATAGTTTAGCAGAAGCATATCAGTGTCAAGTGGGAATGAAAATCAAACCAGAAGTAGACAAAAATCAGACAGTAACTGAAAGTGCCAAAAAACAAAAGAAGAATATAAGGTGAAGGACCAGATTAGAAGGGAAGAAATGTGGAAAAGGCACAAATATAGCTGCAAGTACAGAAAACACCTGCAACAACCTCATGCCAATCAGGATCTGACACAGGAATAGTTAAGGAGAGGCAAATTTAAACCAGGATAGTGGACTATGTACTCATTGGTGTACAAAGTCCATTGATCATGTGGGAGAAACAGACAAATGCAGGTTTTAGAAAACAGAATTGGATACAGTTGTCCATCTTGTTGCTGGGTGTGACATACTAATGGCAGGGGGCCTGAAAGGCATAATAATGTGGCAAGACTGTTGCACTGCAGATTATTACAAAAGTAAATTAGCTGCATTGGAAACGAGTCACAAAGCATTATGCAGTAAGATGAAGTTTATATCACATGGGATAACCAATTAGCAACAGTTCAAAAAATGGACGCGAGAAAACCAGACATAGTAGTCCATGAAATGAAGACAAAAGTAGCATTGATCATTGAAATTGCTACACCCACTGATTACAGTGCCTTATGTACAAAGAAACACAAAGTCATAAAATGCCAGGATTTGCAGGCAGGAATGAGGTCATTGTGGAAGAAGGATAACCAGACAGTTCCAATAGTAATAGGAACATTGGGTCTCATAAAAATAATTTAGTTATGCTACCGATACATGCAACTCCATATGAATTTGAGGAGGAGTCAGTTCTGGGTACATTGCAGGTGCTGCAAAGACCACTTTTGCTAACATCAAAGATTGAAACAATACTAATTTCATGAACTTTAATCATACTTTGACTTAGGAATGGGGCCCATTCCTGTTAAAGTAAAAGACTTGGAGAAATTAAACCAGATGAAACCCAAAACCGATTCATGCTAACACAACATGCTCATTTCTTTATGCCCACAGCATCAGAAAAAAAAATGATCAACTATACACATTCATCAGCAAAACAACCCCGAAGTATTAGCAATCAACAAAACATGGGTTACACGGGTCTACTTCATTTGATCTAAAACTCTTTTGACTTATACCCATTTGACAGACACCCAACTGACCTAAATTTCATTTGACTGACAACTCATTTGACTGACTCCCATTTCACCGACGTTTAAGACATAGACTTGTGGGTTTTCCTTCACCTGTGACTTGCTTGTGATAAAAAGAATTACTGTAACTTACAGTGCTGACTGTCAGAATACCGATAGTCATATAGAAAGTAGTGTTGTAGTGTTTCTAAATGTGGGTTTGTCTCTTTTACATTTTAATGGGAAGTATCTAAAGTAATTTGGTGAATGTTTTGTGGATTCCCAAAAGTTGTGGCAGTGTGTAGAGTACTGTAAGGCTAGTTAAAGGTTTATGCCCATTTCCCCACTGTAATGGGATCCTGGAGTTAGTATATATAATTGGGGGAGATATGGGGGGCTCAGACCCCAACATTGGGCAGTGTTGGGGGCGTAGCACCCAACCTAGTTTGGTTGTACATTGTCCCATTTCTATTAAGAGGGTAAGTAGTTTTTAAGTTCTGGAAAGGATTAGTTATTGGTGTTCTAAGTGTGCTTGTCTATGGTTTAAGATTTAGTATGTTGAAATTCAGCATTGTAAGTTGTCGGTGAAATGGGAGACAGTCAAAAGAGTTGTTAGTCAAATTAAATTTAGGTCAATTGGGGGTCGGTCAAAAGGGTGTTAGTCAAATGAGTTTTAGGTCAAGTGAAGTAGACCTGGTTAAGATAGATTGTCTTGTCTTCTACTCCCTTATCCCTTCCCATAATTATGCTGCAGACTCCTGCCATGGTAAAAGTCCAGGTGGAGGCATACTGCCTCTCCAAAGACCATTCTAACTCCACTATCATCACTCAGGCCAATTCCATTTCAGACTGTACTAAGGTTTCCAGCTCATGACCAGGAAGCACTTATTGTTGCCTCCTACCTTCTATCCCCATCCCTTCTATTCAAATTCAAAGTCATATTCTCTAACTTCCTAAATGCTATATCTAAACCCTCCCAACATCATTCTTTGTTATATTTCTTGGTCCATAATTCAGAAATATGTCTGAATTCCTAGATAACATAGGCCTTCTATAATTAATCACTGAATCCACATATCCTAACTAAAAATCCTCCAAGCACTCAACTACAGACCCCCTTCTTAGATGTCAAACATGCCCATACTTCTACTCACATTTACTGACCATATAGTCAGTGGACAGCCATGATGGTGCAGTGGTTAGTGCTGTTGCCTCACAGCAAGAGGATCTCCGGTTCATTCTTTGGCTGGGGTGTCTTCTGTGCAGTGTCTGCATGTCCTTCCTGTGGTCATGTGGGTTTCCTCCAGGTGCTCTGGTTTCCTCCCAAATCCCCAAAGACATGCTGCAAGTGGAATGGACACCCTAAAATTGGCCCTAGGCATGAGTGCGTGCATGTGTGTGCTTTCTGTGGAAGGTTGGGTGCTGGGCTGGCAACTCGACAATGTAAAAACTCCACTGCCAATCATGAGCGGACAAGGTGATCTGCTGTGGCAACCCCTAACCAGGAAAAGCTGAAAGAGAGAGAGAGAGAGAGAGATGAATTCAGTCAGTCTCCCTATACTTCATCAGCTTAAACTACAATCTAACAACATTACCAATCTTAAAAAAATCAACTCCCATTCTATGACTGGTTGTCAACAACCTCCTCAGATGACCCAAATGCAGCAGGTATGACTTATCCTACCTTACTTTACTAGATGAATTCTTCCACTAAATCATAGGGTTACAGAAACTCCAAAAAAAGTGTATGGATAACCACAGAACACATTAGAGATGAAGCATGGCTACAGGATAAATAAAACACAGATAACCTGTTCAGACTCCATATCCTTGCCAAACAGTGCAAATGCAGACATAAGTCCTTCTTCCAGAAATCCAAGCAAACATCACTACTAGCTGAACTAAAATACTTCTGGAGGAGGGTTAGTTTAATTACAGGTCAACAAACCACAGAAAACAGTACATACTCTAACCTGATCAACTATGGACAAACACAGTCCGTCTTTCACTTTCTCTCAAAATTTAGACACCTAGCTCAAGATAACCACAATCTTGAACTATCATCCCATCCATATTCATATCCATATATCTTCTTCTATTCACAGCCAGTTTAATTTGTTCTGGTATATAACTTTCAATTGTTAATAGACTATTCTGTATTATTCCTTGTACTCCTCTGTACCTTCTCATGCTGAAATGTTGATTCTATTTGCCATGTATGTTAACTTCTTATTCTTTATGTCTATGTGATATATTTTTATATTATTATAAGTCAACTTAATTTGTATGTATTTACTGTGGAGCCTTTCTTCCCGGGTCTCCACTGAAAAAGGTCTCTGTCCCAGTTGGACTAACCCGGTCAACAAATGTCAAATAAATAAATAAATAAATAAATATTCATTATTATCATTATTAGTTTCATATAACAGTTACTGGCAAGGACAATGTCATTTATAGAATATGCATTAAAAACTGAGTTACACTGATATAAGGCATCACCAACACTCTGAAAGCTACGTTGGTCAACATATCTGTCCTGGGTCTATATTATATAAGCAAATGCACTAAATTGCAAACGCTATATAACTGACCCACTAACAATGAAAAGCCAAAATGTCGAACAAACAGATCAGAGATTTTTTTCCCCAGGGAAAAAAAATCCCTGATCCATTAAAAAAAACCCCACAAAATAAAGTGGGGGCTTCACCCCCACACCCCCCTACTTAAATATAGCAACTCCCAGATCACACCATAGTGGAGGAAATGGCAAAGTCCCAAAAATGGCCCAGTGATTTTTTTCCCTAGGAAAAAAATTGCTGTTCCATGCTTTCGCGAATTTGCCATTTCAGGTAAGTAGGTTTGATTAAACAGCATTTGCAATTTAGTGCATTCGCTGACCCTCTGTCCTCTTATGGCGGATCTCTGTAAGTGTTTCTGAACTGGACACATTGCATACCCAGTGTGTAGTTTCCATTTAAATGAGATAATAACATGTCTACTGTGCAGAAATTGCAAAAACAAGATTTGGGAATCCTATATTTCTGTTATGTAGATGAATGATGCTAGCATAGTAAATCACTGTACATTATCTGCTGTAGGTACTTTAAGTTGTGTATATTTTCCAATAGGTTTTGGAGTAGCCTCTAAGACCAGTAAGATTAGATGCTTTGAGTAATGAGGTGAGATGATGGCTTTAAAGTGGTGAAACATCCTTGCAGTTATTTTTTCAAGTTACTTCTTTCACAAACTAATGGACAAGATGGGGTGGAAATAAGAAATAGTTGCTTACAACTATTCCATAAAAGTGAGCACATCTCATTACCACTGTAAAACATATTGATAGTATATGCTTTTGCATAAAGTTTATATCCTGGAAGCAGGTGTCCTACATACCTACCTCAAGAACCTTACCCTTTTCAAATCCCATATAAAGAAAACATAGTTCTTTCATGGGGAATGTGTTTAGAACAACTGTAAAACTGGAAAGTAACACTCCAAAGATGAACAAATACAATGCACATTAACTAAAAATGTCCAACTTTTCTCAAGGATATTCTTAAAATTATGTCCCTTTTTAAAAACAAACCTGCTGGAATATGCATACCAACTAAAGATATTCTACTTTTCTCAAGGCTTTTCTTAATATTATGTCCTTTTTTAAATACAGACCTTCAGGTATAACCCAATTTATTGGGGAATATTCATAGTTTAGATTTTGCCAACTTGTGTTGGCATAATTTAAAAAAAAATGCCCATGACATTACTATAATTTACATTGTTAAATAATACAAATATTCACTGTATTTATCACAACTGATTGCAATATAGGTGGATAATTAATCTTTCTGTCCCTTAAACTATTCATTCTTATACTGTTCATCACCTATCTATTTATTTATATTTATTTACTATGGTAGTATACTGATCTTGATGGACCATTTGCAGGCACAGCCCGGGTGAATTGGATCACATAAGGAATGAACAAAACATATTTACAGATGCAAGAATATGCTACAATATTTTATACAACAAGGAGTTTACAATGCCAAACATGAGCAGAAATTGGAACCATGCTTAGTAGAGCTTTTTAGATAAGCTGTAGCCATAATGAATAAGCTGGCTTATGCTACAGGGATAGCAGAATTTGAACACATACAGAAGTATGAACACATTAGAAGAGATGAGTGTGAACAGTTGTAGGGAAGGAAACCACGGACAGAACACAGAGGAATAGTAAGTGAGGCATGCAGAGGGAATAGGAGAGGAAAGAGGAAGTGTGAGAGAAGAAAAGAGAAGAGGGAGATATCATAAATAAAAGGGAGTACATGAGAAGATGACAAGATGAGATAAGGAAGGATGAAACAATGATAAAGTGGCATGAGAGAGCTGCAGGGTGCATTGTAACATGACCTGTGTGAATGTAGCTACACTCGGTTTGGGTGAGGAGGTGTTTCTCTGTTGTTTGAAGTTTGACTGCTTCTGGACATCTCTATGAGAAAAGAATGATGTCCCATAGTTTAGGTGATAGGATGGAGATTGCACAGTCAGTGTAATGAAGTTTATTTTTTGGAGTTAGAAGGACGGGATGAGATTGAGACCTACCCCTAAGATTGTATATGAGGGTTTTGGTGAAGAGTTTATAAGTGACAGAAGAAGACATCTCAGGAGAAAGTGCTCTGAGAATTAATGATTCTAGTAGGAGGTTAGCTGTCAAATCTATTTGAGCCATTTGGCTTTGGCGAGAGTTAGGTGATGTTCTTTAATGGGGGAGTTAGTAATAAAATGACAGATTTTATTAGAGATGGTTTGCAAGATGGTGGAATTTTATTTTGAGGCTATTATGGATAGTCCATACTCAAGTTGAAATAAGAGTATTCCTTTGCTTATGGCAGCTTTGACTGGCTTGGACAGAATAGGTGATAGTTTGTTTGCCGAGAACAGTAGTGTGTTCATTTTTTGTGTGTGTTTTGAATGTGTATTTGAAAGTTAACAGATGGGTCTAGCCAAATGCCAGGCTACTTGAAGGAAGTGGTAGTTTCTATGATAGTACTGTTAGCATCTTTAATAATAAAATATTTAGAAAACTGATCCAACAACAATTGAAGGCCGAAACTGTAGATAAACGCTAAATAAAATAAAACCAGCTGTGGATGAAGGCAAGGGGGTTCATACAGCCTACCTTGATCTGGCCAAGGCCTTTGATACCATTTCCCACTCAGGAATCATAGAAAAACTCACTAAGCTAGGCATCAACCCCTATATCACTAGGCGAGTTGCAAACTGGCTCACAGATAGAACCCACAGTGTGAAAGTAGCTGACTCCAAGTCAGACTACTGACCAGTCACGACTGAAGTCCCACAGGGTTCGGTCCTGGGTCCTCTCCTGTTTGGTATCTAGTTCTCTGAAGTCCAGGCCAACACAAAGGGACTATGGCTGACAAAGTTCATAGACAATTGCAAGTTGGGAGCTATTATTAACTCCCCAAGTGATGTTGACATCCTACAGAAAGGCCTCACTGAGACCATTGACTGGTGTCAGAACCATGGCCTTAAGCTCAATGCCAAAAAATGTGTCTTCATCCCCTTTGGGAAAAAAAATGGTTTTCATGAATTACCACATCGATGGTAGTCCACTGAACACAGAAGACGTTATAAGAGATCCGGGAACACTGGCTGACAGCAACCTCTCTTTTGACCACCACATTACCACTGTGGTCAGAAAGTCCTTCTATGTGGCCCATCTCATTACTAAGGGTTTTGCATCCAGGAAGAAAGAGGTCATTGTCTCCCTCTACTCTTCCCTCATTAGGCCAATCATCGAGTACAATGCCCTATTTGACATGTACCTCACTAGACACCTGCAACAACTGGAGAGGCAGTAAAAGTACCTCACAAGGAGGATCATATGCCTTAAACACTTCTCCTATATGGACAGATTCAAAAAACTTCAACTATTCTCTGTCTCATATCGCCTACTTAGAGGCGATCTCTGCTTGACTTACAAAGCCATGTCTGACCCAGCTCTGTTAGAAATGCTACATCTAAAGAAATCCCAATCCCTCCGCACCACACACTCCAGACACCTCAACCTCATTACCACAATCAACAGAACATGCTGGAGGGACAGGTTCATAACCCAGAGACTGCCCATGCTATGGAACAGACTTCCCATACATGTCAAACAGAACACCTCACTGGCCCTCTTCAAGAGAAATCTTGATGAGTGAATGGGAAATAGAAAATTCACCCCAGGAATAACTCCAGTGACTGTACTTGACAGAGGCACTGGGAACGAAGGTCAGGTGGCATGATGCCAGGGGTAATCCTATGAGCTAGGCTTGGAAAGGCTCCAGGGCCATTAGCCTAGTACACACCTATAAACCTATGAACCTATGACCACCACAGCTAATAGCATCCAACTTTAATATACAAAAATAAAACAAAGATAAGCACTTTTACATTTTTACCAAATGCTTCTTCAGATCTTAAAATCAAGATTACATAGACATACATTTAAATGAACAAAAAAACAATCATATTGATTTTCAAATCTCACAGCCAGTAATGTTGATAAGTTAACTTTCACCCCTTAAGGGCTGCTTTAAGAGAAACATATCCATTTAAACCTGGATGCCTATCAGCTTACAGTTTTAAAATCCACTGTAGTTCAGCCCTCTCAGTGGCATTAACTAAATCACCCTGGCCTAGCACTCTTGTGTGGGGTCATTTACTGCATTGTTATAACTTGTTGATACTTGTTAACCTCTGCTATCTCTGAAAAACCAAACCCCCCCAAAAAAAAATCTTGCTTTTTTCCCACTTTTCTGAGATTTAAAAAAGTTCAGTTACAGGCTTGTTGTTCTTGAACTGTTTGTAAGTTTCTGTGAGGCCATTTTTTGCTTGGGCTAAAGGAAAGTCTTTCTGTTGATCAGTGGCAGTGAAAAACATTGAGCAGTCTGCCTGCCCCTTTGGGAGTGGTTACTGACTTGAAACTGTAGTTTTATTGGCCATTTTGGGTCAATTCCAAAACTCCTTCATCTTCCTCTCTTAAAACCCTCTTTTGCGCAGTTTTGAGCGTTTTTGAGCATAGCGCAACAACGGGCAGCACCACCTAATTGGGTTTAAACTATTCCTGGCTCCACAAAGTCTGCTCTTCACTTTTTCCCTTAGAACTGCTCTATCTCTCAATTTAAACACCATATTCTCATTCTAAGGCCCTTCACTGGTCCAATTAAGTAATCCTACAAGTTAGCACTATTAAACCATAAGCACTACTTACTCTTATACTCTCTACGATTACCCTGTCCTCTACTGGTCCATCTTAAATTCAGTTTCCCTGTTACTCTAGCATGTCCAAAGGTCAGTCAATGGTTTCCTCTCCAGTTCAGCTGGTGAATCTGGGAATTTTGAGGCAATGTTACAACTGTCTCATGTACACGGACAACCCTCTCCTCCTCCAAACAAGTTCAAATATATGTGAGAGATGCAACTATTTAGCCAAACTGGAGGCTGAGCTCTCTCATCTCAAAACTGGTGTAACCAGTCAGGAGGAGAAGGTAACCTCACACAACACAATTCCAGTATCACATAGTCCCACCGCATCAGCGAACCAAACACATAAATACACAAAAACATACTCGGAGGCTCTAAATAAAAATCTACCTAAGCAACAGAAACCTCCAAAGCAGACATCCAAGCAAATGCTACCGCAAAACAAAACACACACAACACATAACCCACAATGTCAGTGTGCCAAGCAGCCATAGCCCTTAAGGCTGAATAACACACGTGATACTCTTGTTATAGGTGACTCTGTTGTCAGACACACTGACGTCCCGCTCACCAGGCTGAATAAAGAGAAGGTCACGGTGAGCTGCCTGTCGGGTGCTAGGATCCGACACATAACGCAAGCACTCAGGTCACTCCAAAGCAAATACAAATATGACTCAGTCATTGTACATGCTGGTGTGAATGACTTGAGACGTACCTCCCTGGACTACATGAAAAGAGACATAGAGGAGCTCTCTGATCATGTAGCCCAGGCTGGTATGACCCTGACCTTGAGCAGCATCTTACCCTCACCTAGAATGATGCCACAGTACAAAGACAAAATGATCGATTTTAACAATTGGCTAAAATTTTGGTGTCATTCAAAGGGGATCCAGTGTCTGTCAGCCTGGGATGACATGCTTGACAAGCCACGTTGCTTCGCTAGGGACGGCTTTCGGATATTGCCAAAGGCTCTTGCCACCCCCATAGTGCCTTTTTTAGGCAAGGCTCAAAAGTCAAACCCACCCCCATAGACAGCACAAGGAACAAGAAACTAAGGGTAATGCTGCTAAACGCCAGAAGTCTTAACCTCAAGATGCACGCACTCGAAGCTCTCCTCAGTATGGTTCTCCATATATGTTCTCATCGATATCTGTGCAGTGACAGAAACCTGGTTCAAGGCTCCAGAGAGCACCCCAGCACTACCAGGCTATACCTCGTATCATGCTTTTCGGCCCCAAAACCTGGACCGAACCACAAAAGGAGGGGGAGTTTCCATATTTATCAAGGATATCCACACCTCCAGGTTAGTGGCATTGCACGAAGTATTGGAGACCATCCATGTGCAACTAACAGTGGGCAAGACTGCTTTTCAGTTTATAGCATCCTACAGACCACCCTCTTAAAGTCAGGAATCCCATTCGGCTTTCCTGAAAACATTGGAGAACATGAAGATCTCATCGAACACCATTATATTGGGTGACTTCAACTACCCAAACATTGACTGGGAGCACTACTCAAGCCCCAGCACCTTAGCCCAAAGATTCCTGTTAATTATAAACTCAAATGCTATGGAACAACTAGTCACCACTCCCACAAGAGGGGACAACATACTAGACCTGATCATTACCAACATGGGGACTCTATGCTCCACACCAGAAGTATATCCCTCATTGGTAAGATCAGACCATAAATTAATTTCACTGGATGTCCACATCCCGACTCCACCCCCAGCCCAGAAAACCACAGTGATAAACTTCTCAAAAGCAAACTTCTCACTTCTCAAAACCGAAGTGGAATCCTTCAAGGCCACAGGGCCAGTGGAAACTACAGCCCAAACTGCAGAATCCTATATAAATGCATTTTACGGACATCTCCAGGAATGCATGGATCATGCTATCCCAAACAAAACCAAGATCCAATCATCCAAAGGCAGGCGTCCAGTCTGGTGGACCCCTGCCATAAATAAACTGTACAACAGAAGGAGGAAGCTACTACATGATAGAGCAAAATCCCTAATAGGGAAGGCATCTCTGATCAGTACTAGCAAAATATTACAATCCCTCATAAAATCCTCCAAGGCCAGCTTCGAGAGAAAAATTGCACAGGACACCAAAGACAATCATAAGGCTTTTTTCAGTTATGTTAGAAACCTGGGATGCAACTCCCAGACTTGTTCTGAGTTGATTCTAAATGACAAAAAATACACTGAACCCACAGACATCGCCAATATCCTGGCAGACAGGTTCAGTGCAAACTTCTCCACCCCCCCCCCCCCAAAAGATCAAGTATCTATCCCGGCAGAGGGCTGCCTCCCAAACATCTCAGATGCTCAGGTGAAGGCTGCCCTCTCCAAAGCAAAAAACACTGCTTCCATGGGACCAGATGGCATCCCAGGTTGCGTCCTACATGAACTACAAGAGGAACTAATCCCTCAAATAGAACAGCTATACAATCTCAGCCTCACTACAGGATATGTGCCCACAGAAGGGCGTACAGCAACAGTGGTCCCACTCCACAAAGGTGGAGCCTCTACAGACCCTGGAAACTATCGCCCCATAAGCCTGACTAGCTTAGTCTGCAAGGCTATGGAGAGGATCATCATGGAGCTCATAAACAAAGACATTGGGGACCTACAGACACTCGATCCTACCCAGTTCGGCTTTGTCAAAGGCAGATCCTGCCTTCTGAACCTGGTTGACTTCTTTGAAACAGTCACCAAAGCCATAGATGAAGGGAAGGTAGTCCACACAGCCTATCTGGACCTTGCAAAGGCATTTGACACAATACCCCACTCGGGCATCATAGATAAGCTATCCAGCTTAAATATAAACCCCTATGTCACAAGATGGGTCGCAAACTGGCTCAAAGACAGAACCCACAGAGTGAGAGTTGCTGGAGCCATGTCAGACTTGAAACCGGTCACAAGTGGCATCCCACAAGGTTCTGTCCTGGGACCACTCTTGTTCAGTATATACTTTTCTGAGGTACAGGCAAACGTGGGAGGACTATGGCTCACCAAGTTCGCAGATGACTGCAAACTGGGTGCCATAATCAACTCTCCAGCTGACACAAACATCCTTCAAAAAGGTCACACAGAGACAGATAACTGGTGCCAGCACCATGGTTTAAAGCTAAATGCCAAAAAATGTATAGTCATACCCTTTGGCAAAAACAATGTGCCCACAAATTACCACATAGGCGGAAACCCATTAAGTACAGAGAAAGTTATTAGGGACCTGGGGACCCAAGTTGATAGCAATCTCTCCTTTGAAAACCACATTGCCAAAGTGGTTAGAAAGACCTTCTACATAGCCCACCTCATCACAAAGGGTTTCACATCTAGATCAACAGAGGTAATTGTGCCCCTTTATTCATCCCTCATCAGGCCCATCATAGAATACAATGCCCCTTTTGGGATGTACCTTACCCAACACCTGCAGCAATTAGAAAGACCCCAAAAGTATCTCACCAAGAGGATCAAGGGTCTCAAACAGATGCCGTATGCTGCTCGGTTAAAAAAACTCCAGCTCTACTCAGTTGCATACCGCCTACTTCGAGGCAATCTATGCCTGACATACAAAGCTATGTCAAATCCAGAACTAATGGACATGCTCCACCTCAGTAAATCTAAATCCCTTAGAGCCACACGCTCGAGGGACTTGAACCTCAGCACAGAAATAAATAGAACTTGCTGGAGGGACAGGTTCATAGCCCAGAGGCTCCCTTCGCTCTGGAATAGAATTCCAGTTCATGTGAGGCAGAGCACCTCACTGAATCTCTTCAAGAAGAATCTCGATAAGTGGATGGGGGATCGTAGGTTTGTCCCAAGGATTACTCCTGTGTCACTATTAGACAGAGGCACAGTAAACTAAACCTTAAAAAGGGCACAGTATACTCAAATCAAGGGGTGGCGTAAGCCATACAAAATTGGGCTAGGCTTATAATTGCCCCAGGGCAGATAGCCTAGTATGAACCTATGAACCTATGAACCCCCATTTACACTGAAGCACTTTAAATGAAAAAGGTATGCCCACTGTTTTCTTTAATATGTTTTGCCAAAGTATTTCTCTCATTGCATACCCTGATATCATAAAGATATCTTAAAATTTGGCCCTTAAATCTTTTATTAGTTTTGCCTACATAAAAAACACAGCAGGACAGACAGGTAGCTAAATATATGACATGTTCTGTGCAACAATCTGGATAAATTTTAGGTTTATAAACAAAATTAAAACATGGATTTTTAAATGTTTGTTACTTGGATATATCTGGACAGGCTCAACATGTTTGACAAGCATATGTATCTATTCTAACAGATGTTAACTTCCGTTTATTCTCCATCCCAAACTTATTATCAATGCATAATTGTCGTTTCATATTCAAACAATTCTTAAATAAAAAAGGATTATCCCCCACTATATTTGCTGTTTTCTCATCAGCTATTAGAAGTCTCTATTTCTTCTGTATAATATTGTCAGCCTACATCATTTGTATATCTAATACCAATTCTATGTTTGTGATTATGATGTGCATTGCTCCCAGCACTTCTAGTATCCTGAATATCACAAGAAAAGAAAGGTTTACACAACGTCCTCCTCATTACAAACCTCTTCTTTAATTTTATATGTTATATCCCCTCTGTGAAAAGTGTTCAGTCATCCTACCTAAAGTGGTTGCAAATTCCTCATCCTGAATACATAGCCTTGATGCTCTCATAAACTGACCTTTCACAATATTAGGATAAATATGTCTTGGATGCATGCTATCTTGAGTCAGTAAACTGTTTTTCCAACAAATTTTATGATACAGTGAGGTATTAATCATACCCATGGAATCTATACTACAATGTAAATCCAAAAAATATATATCATTACTTGAGCTTGTCATAGTAAACTTTAAAAAATTAGTAGTATTTTCCAAATATACAAAAAAGGCAACAGGTTCTTGTTTGGAGCCTGCAAAAACAAGAAAAATATAATCAACAAAGCAATGATAAAATGTTATATACTTACAGTATGTATTAGCTTCTAAAACATTCACTCATTACCAAATTAACATATGAGTTTGCACATGGGATGCCCATGGCTAACCCCCATTTCTGTAAATATATTGTATCTGTGTACATAAAAACATTATTATTCAAGATATGAATTAACAGACAACATATAACATTAATGGTGACATCAGTAAACTCACTTTTGTGAACCAACATGTTTCTCACCACTTCTATGCCATGAGTATTTTGAATAGCTGAAAATAAATTTTTGACATCCAAAGTCACTAGTAAACATCCCTTAATATCACCAATCAAGTGAACAAAATCATAAAATTCATATAAAATTGTTTAGTGTCTTTTAGAACAGTGGATAAAGAAGATAAAACAATTTTTAATTTCCTTTCCACAAAAATGGAACAGGCCCGTGTCACCCACCACTCACCTGCAACAATAGAATGAAGGGGTGGATCATATATGTTCTTATGTACTTATGTATTTTTGGTAGTCCCTTAATCAGAGGCAACACAGGATGCATAATATGTAAAAAGTCATAAGTACTTTTAGCAATGGACCTGCTCATCAGCACATCATATAAAGTCTCATGAACATGCTTTATAATTTTTGCATCCTTATCTTAGTAATTTTAGCATAGGTATCTCCCTCCATTACCATATCAAGCATTCACTGATGATAATCATTAAAATTCATCACTACAACCAAACCCCATTTATCTGTTGGTCTAACCCAGATTTCAGAAGTAGAATTGCAGTGGGTTTTAAAACTGCAAGCTGATAAGCATCTAGGTTTAAATGGGTGTGTTTCTCTTAAAATAGTCCTTAAGGGGAGAAAGTTAGCTTATTAACATTACTGGCTGTGAGATTTGAAAATCAATATGATTGGTTGTTCATTCATTTAAATGTATGTCTATGTAATCTTGATTTTAAGATCTGAAGAAGCACTTGGTAAAAACGCAAAAGCACTTATCTTTGTTTTATTTTTGTCTGTTAAAGTTGGATGCTATTAGCTGTGGTGGGCGTGCTGGTTTTATTTTATTTTCTTTAATAATAAGGAAACTGGAAGATTTGGTTATTTTTGTTTTGTGCCAAATAGCACTGATTTTGTTTTTGAGGGAATGAGTATAGGTTTTTGGCAAATTAACCTTTGGTTGAGGGTTTGGATGTTATCTTGGAGGAGAGTTTGAATAATAGAGTATGATTTGCTTGACCTATAGGTGAATTACTGGAATCTGTGGGGGATCATATGGGAGTTTGTTGATAAATATGGAAATTAACAGAGGGGCTAAAGTTGAACCCTAGGGGACTCCTTTCATTAGCGGAGCTGTATCATAGGTGGTGGTAAATGCTTTCACCTTAAATGATCCACCATTGATGTGGAAATATACAAACTAAGGTTTTGCATAGTCATTGATGCCTATTTCAGTTAGTTTGGTTAGTCTATCAAATAGTCAGCTATGTTCAATTAGACCAAAAGCTTTTGTGAGGTCAACAAATATGGTATTGATGTAAATAAGCAGTAATTTCATTGTAGATATTTTTGTTCTATATTTTACCTAAAGTGGGAAGTATTGAGATTGGACAGTATTGGGAAGCAATAGCTGGCTTGGGTAGTTTTGGATTAGGACTGACTGCAGCTTTTTCTATATCAGAGGCATAATCTCATTAGTTAAGCAGAGGTTGTGCATGTGAGTGTGGTAGATGAAGTCCTTACAAAGGTGAATGAACCAAGGGCTAGATTATCTTTTGGGGAAGTATCAATTTGAATGTGGTAAATTTGTGTTTCTGTCTCTTTGGTTTTAATCTTTTCAAAGTGGAATATTGAAATGTACAGTGGTATTGTGGGGGTGGTAGATTTGTGTTCTTGTGGATGTGAGGCAGGTTGCTGAACTCATTAAGGAAATCAGTGCATGAGGCTTTGTTTGTGGTGGTGTTTCAGAGGTCTAGGGGGGTGGAGTTGTGTTGAGCTTTTCAACCAATCAGCAGGTTGATTTCTCTCTCCAGAATCTTTTGGGGTATGGCAAAAAGTGAAATGTATTTGTTTTGATAGTTGTTTTTGTGTTTCTGGATGGATTACTTGGCTAGGTTGCATAATAAGGTCTATTTGGCTTGGGAATCTGTGGAAGGTTTGCATTTCCAATTGTGTCATGCCTCAGCCCATAATTTGAGGATGTGTTTAAGTTGGTTTGATACCCAGTCATGTTTATGAGGTCAAAGTAACCTTTCTACTAGGGAAAATAATTTGTTTTGCAATTGCAGTGTGGTATTGGTAAAGTTTTTAGGTGCTATACTTGGTTCTTTAATGGCAAGTATGTGTGACCAATCAAGGGTGGCAAGGTGGGTTTTAAGATCAGTGATATTCTAAATGGGTTTAAGTCTGAAGGTGATATATTTAAGTTTACATTTTAATGTTAGATTTTTACTAAGAAAGTTATGGACAGTGATCACTGAAGGAAGGTGCATGATTGGTGAGGTTAGATATCACTGTAGGATTATTAGTTATTACAAGATCTAGTAAGGTGTGCCTGTTGGATTGAGGTTTTGGTCTAATGGCTTCAAAGCTCATTTGGGTTCTGACATATATATAGTTTTGGTCTTAGATAATAAAGGCTGAAGTCTCTAAGAATGATTAGGTTGCAGTTTTGGAAACTTTGGCATATATTTGTTGGATGAGGGTACTGAATTTTGGTAGTGAAGCTGATGGAGGTATGTATGCACTGGCTAAGTAGTTTGTAGTTGCTTGCTGGAAATTTGTAAAGGATCCTGCTAGGATCTGATTCTGAGTTACTGTTAGCTTGTGTAACAATGATGGGATTAAGGTTGTGTTTGAAGAGACCTTATCAATTATGTCAATCCTTCCCTCATAAGTGATAAAGATGTAACAGCACCTCCATAAACAACTCTAGCTTGACATCATTGGGGGAAAAAAGTAAAAAATCGTATACTTATCTGTGACAAACATATTATCAGCAAACACAAATTTATTTTGAAAATGTTGAAAGTGGCAAGAATATTTTAAGATGTAACTATATTTATCCAAAAAAAATAATAATAGTAACAACTTTTTTTTAATTTGTGGACAAACGTTTTTGCCAGAGGTTCAGTTTTTGATCCCATTGCTGCCATAGTGTGACAAAGGATATATATGCCAACATAATATTGTGACATACACACTGGTATCCGCAATTCTATTGACATATTGGGCTAATACATAAAATCTCATCTCTATAGATACTTGAAACAGATGTTTCACTACAGGTTTCCTATGGTTGACTAATAGCTGAGTGGGTCATACTCAACATTGCTATCTCCAGTGGAGTTATGATGATGTGATTTCCTTGTGACAGCAGAAAATTTGCTTATACCCATGTTTATTTTGCATTTAATAGTTGTCTCTCTTTCTTACTAACCTAGGACTGCTTGGAGATGTCATCTGCAAAAAAATAAATAAATAAAATAATACGTATTTAGGTTCATAGGTTCATAGGGTCATAGGGTCATAGAAGTTTACAAGGCCAATGGCCCTAGAGCCCTTACAAGCAAAGCCATATTTATCCTAAGTTGCCCCAGTTGTTGGTGGTTAGGTGAGTGAAGTTCACAGAGCTAAGGGTCTACAGTTGCTCATATCGATTTCCTCTGTCCAGGAAGGACATTAGTTCCATCCCAGGAGAGAATTTCTGGTCACACATACATTGAAATAGGTTGCTTTTGAAGAGTGTCAGGGAGGGGCTATGTTTCACATGAATTGGAAGCTTGTTCCAGAGAAGCGGCAGTCTGTGGGAGATTTATATGTCTCTCCAGCATGACCTGTTCATGTCAGAGGCTAAGTTAAGATCCCTGGAGTGAGTGACTCTCATGCAGTTTGATTTACGAAAAAGTAGCATTTCCATCAAGGCCATGTCAGAGACTGCCCTGTAAGCCATGCACAGGTCACCCCTTAGCAACCTGTAGGGGACAGAATACAGTGACAGGGCTTTCAGTCTTTCTGCATAACACTTGTTTTGTGTAGCCTGTAATTTCTTGGTGAGAAACCTCTGTGGACTCTCCAATTGTTGTAGGTGTCTGATGAGGTACAAGCAAAAGGGAGCATTGTACTCAATTCTTGGTCTGATGAGGGCCAAGTATAATGGAATTATAACATCCTTAGATCTAGATGTGATGCCCTTACTTATAGGATGTGCCACATAGAAGGAAATATTTACTACTGTGGATACATGGTGGTCAAAGTTCAAATTGCTATCAACCTGAGTGCCCAGATCATGTACCACTGGGTCTACACTTTTGGGGGTGCTGTCTATAATGTAATTAGCAGAGATGTCATCTTTCCCAAGGGAATAATAATGCATTTTTTGCATTTAGCTTTAATCTTTGGCTTTGGCACCAGTTATTTTTCTGTGTTAACTCTGTCTGCAGTATATCAACATTGTTGGGTACTCAGTGAATGCTCCCAGTTTGTAATCATCAGCAAATTTGGTCAGCCACAGGCTGTCCAAGTTTGTCTGGACTTCTGAGAAATAAATTCTGAACAGTAAGAGGCCCAGCACATAACCCTGTGGTACACCACTGGTGGCTGGTCTTTTGCTGAAGGTGAAGTCACCACTTTGACAGTGTGTGTCTTGTTGGTGAGTCTGTTTTCTACCCATCTGGTAATGTAGGGCTTAATTCCCAAATGGGAGAGTTTCTGTATAACACCTGAGTGGGAGATTGTGTCAAATGCCTTGGCTAGGTCAAGACAGGTGGTATGCACTGTCTTTCCCCTTGTCCAGGGCCTTGGAGATTTTCTTTAAGTCAACCATGTTTAACAGGCATGATCTACTTTTAATGAATTTGAAATGGGGTGAGTCCAGTGTTTAGAGAATGCCTATGTCCTTGTTAGTCCATAATGATTCTTTCCATGGCCTTGCAGATGAGGATAGTCAAGCTTATGGGCCTATACTTCTGGTCCCACTTTGCACAGACGGATTACTGTTGCTGTCCTTCAGTCTGCCAGGAACATAACCAGTTTGCAGGCTGTGGTTAAACTGGGATCCAGAGAGGTCTGCTTTTATACATATTTTATGTTGTTTAAAAGGCAACCTGGGATGTTATATGGTCCCATTAATGCTGTGTTTTTGTCCCTTAAGAGCGCAGAGATGACCTGCTCTCCTGAGATAATAGGCTGAGGAATGCTGACAGGTATACTTTGGGGGATGACTGGAGTGGAAAGGGGGGGTGAAGTTTGCACCAAATCTGTCAGCTAGCAGGTTGGCTATTACCTCTGGTTGAGTATGGGTGGTACTACCCACAACCAGTTCAGCACATAGATCTCTAATTTGCTTATTTAAGTTAGAGAGGGATTTCTTCCTCTGTTGAGCCAGTTCCCTCTTGTTCTTTGACATTAGTTTCTTTCTCTTGTTACATAACCTGTTTATGTTAGGGTTCCACCAGGGTGGCTTGTTTTTTTGGTAAGACCTGGTTTTAATCCAGTCAGGTACAGCTAATGCTATACAACTGCTTAGTGGTTATACAGGACATTGGTGTACAACTCTGCATAGGATTCTGTGTTAACTGCATTCAAGGGGGGTTGAAACTTCTTCTACCATCACTTAGTATGAGGTAATCTGAAAAATTCTTAAGCATTTTGAGCTTGATGGAGCTTATAGTTACATAGAAAGAGACTGATTTATGATCCAATCTTACCAGGGAGGGCATCACATGGGGAGGGGTGCAATCCTCTCCCAAGTTAGTGACTACTATGTCTCTGAGACAGCATGTTTGTAGTTGTGTATGTTTCCTAGGCAATAGTAGGATAATTAAAATCAGCCATGAGTTACGTGTTGGGCTGTATGGCAAGTGACTCCAGTAAGTCCAGGCATATGATATGCTTTTTCTGAGGGCATCACATGGGGGATGCAATCCTCTCTCAAGTTAGTGACTACTATGGCCAGGACATTTGAACTTCTTGTGGGTGTGCAGACTAGCTGTTCTAGAGCAGTTGAATTGATAAAGTCCAAGAACCTCTGAGCCAGCAAGTTTGTAGTTGTGTATGTTTCCCAGGAGATGGTAGGATAATTAAAATCAGCCATTAGTTACGTGTTGGGCTGTATGGCAAGTGACTCCAGTAAGTCCAGGCATATGATTTTCTTTTTCTGTTTCATGGTGGTGGACCTATAGTTAGCTATGATGTGGTAGGGGGCTTTGCCTATAGTTAATTAGACATGGAGTAGCTCAAGAGAGTCATGCTGTTTGATCAGTCTCAAGGTGTATTTATCCTTAATTAAGATGGATACGCCTTCTCCTCTTTTTCACTCTCAGTTTGTGGTTTGAATGTATGGAAGGCATTGTAGCCCTGTATGGCTGGGGTTCTTTCTGCACATTTGAACCATGTCTTGGTGGCTGCACAGATGTCAGCATCATCCAAAGTGAGAAGTGTTTCCAGAGAGTGCAGTTTCTTGTTTAGACTCATAACAATAAGTAACAATACCTTGTGTTTATCTAGAGAGGATTTTGTTATGTGGGGAGGTTGTTTATCTTGACACTAACTAAAAAAGGCATAATAGGTGTGGATAATGCCTTTTCCAGTATGCAAAAGCTTACAGAGACAGTTGCAGACCTCTCTGGCAAAGCAGTGTGGCCTGTCGACCATGTCTTCCCAGGCCGAAAGATATTGGATCCACTTGGACTGACACCAGAAGCTAAGCCCATCGTTAATCATTTTTTGTTTGTATTGGGGCATCATCCTTGGAGAACATGGAATGCTGTTTATGGCTAGGCTTATACCTGCCTGTAATGCATAATCTGAGAGCTCAGTCATGTCTCTTTTCATATAGTCCAATGAGGTACATCTCAAGTCATTCAATTCCACATGGACTATGACGGAGTTATATCAGTACTTGTGGTTAAGTGACTTGAGTGACTTGACGGATCCTGGCACCTAACAACCAGCTAACCATAACCTGCTCCTTATCCAGCCTGGTGAGAACATCCATGTGTCTCACAATGGAATCACCTATTACCAATACATTAGGTTTTGTGGTGCTACACCTTATGGGCTTATTTGTTGAGACACTGGTGTGAGTGTTATTATGTGTTGTGGTTGTTTTTTTGCATTGTTGTGTGTGTACATGGTTTCTACTTGGCAGGCCTCTGTTCTTTTGGTAAGTTACTAGAGAGTACCTCTGCATATGTGGGTTTATGTGTCATGTCCAATTATTTCACCCCAAGGACAATACAGGTTTCCTAGTACAGACTTTTTGTCTCTGGCTGCATTGAGACCTGTGAGATACCACCTTTATGGCCAAATTAAGTAATTTAATTTCAGGATTTTTTTTAAGTTAGCTAGGGCTGAGCTTAACCTCTTCTCTACCAGTATTCTCTGTTACAATATTAATTTCAACAGTTATAATACAGTTTGACATACAGATGTATTTTTTTCTGTCCAGCAGGACCCACTGTTTATTTATTTTATTTATTTATTTACATTTGTTGACCGGGCTAGTCTAACTGGATACATGTCCATTTTCAGTAGAGGCCTGGGGAGAAAAGCTCCAAGCAAAAGAAAAAACATTATTATACAATATTAATATAAAAAGCTATCATCAAGTACAGTACATTTTTAACACAAGCAACTTTATAAATACATTTTTCAACAGAAGCATCTGTACAAATCAGTTTGATATACAAATGACATATAATTCTTTACAAAACTGCAGCTACCTATGCTGATGCATGTTACGCATCCACTGCCCTACTTCTCCTGGCATAGCTGGCAATACCTCACATCATCTCAGTGGCCATAATGAAAGGGCTGAAATCTTGAAAAAGATTACTGTGCATCCCTTTTTTAAAATGTATTTCTTCTTCCCCTATTGTTAAAATTCTCTGCCGCATAAATTATGAGGTTTGAAGATAAGGGGCATTGGTTGTTTATTCTTACCAGGTACAGGTTTAAGTGATTGATGAGTCCCTTTTTATCATCTGATCAGATACCTGTAGTGTCTTGATCAGTGACTATTCTAGATACTGGACTACATTCTTGCCATTTTATTTTGATCTGCAAAAAGATAATATTTTCTCTCTTTATATTCTGATACATCAACAAGAATGTTCCATATCTGACTGGCATGACTGCACACAGATGATTCTATGAAATCTGAGTCGGCAGCTAAGCTGTCATATCTCCTTTTTTAGTAAATTTAATATTATCTAATTCTGAAGTGTCATTTAAAACTTGACATATTAGAGTTGTGAGGTTTCCAGCTTTTGCTCAGCCATTGCAGGTTGCTGTGAGCTTTATGGGTGAGTTTATCTAGCTAATCCTACAAGTTTTCACCTGAGCTGTCTGTCATCATATTCAGAAACGATAACAAAGCACTCCACAAGTAAAACTGGTGTGGATATAAAAAGGCAGACATTTAATTACTTAAAACTTTGTAGCTGAATAAATAAATTTAAAAGTCAAGGAGAGTAGATTTTGTAATATTGGGGAACATGTCAGGCATGCATTAGGAGAGTCTGAGCAAAATGAAGGAGTAAACCAGCTTTGGGAATGGGTCAGGGATGAAGCCTTCAGGGTGCTGGAAATGGGTCAGAGACAAAGCACAAAGGGCTGTGTGAAGGGGTAAGGGAGGGGAATAGTTATGGCTGTAGGAATGGGTCAGGGATAAAGTAGTCAGAACTGTCAGAATGTGTCAGGGATAGACCCACAGGGCTGTGGGAATGGATATTGGGTGGAACACTCAGGAATCTTGTAATGGGTAAGGAATGGAGCACTCTGGGCTGTGGGAATGGGTCGGGGAAAACATGGTTGTGGGAATGGGTTAGGAATGGAATTCTCAGGGCTGTGGGAATGGGTCAGGGACCATTCTGGGTTGTGGCAATGGGTCAGGGATGGAGCACTTAGGGCTGTGGGAATGGGTTAGGGATGGAACACTCGGGATTGTGGGAATGGGTCAGGGATAGAGCAATCTGGGCTGTGAGAACTGGTCAGAGATGGATACCTCAGGGCTGTGGGAATGAGTCGGGGAGTAGTCAGGGCTTTGGGAATGAGTCATGGATGTAATTCTCAGGGTTGTGAAAACAGGTCAGGGATGGATCACTCAGGACTATGGGAATGGGTGAGGTATGGAAGAATCATTGATGTGGTAATGGGTCAAGGATGGAGGACACAGGGTTGTCAGAATGGGTCAGGGATGGTACCTTCAGGACTGTGGGAATAGGTCTGTGATGGAGCACTCAGGGCTGTGTTAATGGGGCAGGGATGGAGTATTCTAGGCTGTGGGAAAGGGTCAGGGATGGAGTAAGCAAGGATGTGGGAATGGGTCAGGGAGTAGTCAGGGATGTGGGAATGGGCCAGGGATGTAATTCTCTGGGTTGTGGAAACAGGTCAGGGATAGATCACTCAGGACTGTGGGAATGGGTGAGGTATGGAAGACTCATGGATGTGGGAATGGGTCAAGGATGGAGTATGCAGTGCTGGTGGAGTGTGTCAGAGATGAAGCACTCAGGGCTGTGGTCATGGCTCACGGCTGAAGCACTCAGGGTTCTGGAAATGGGCCAGGGATGGGACAATTAGAGCTGTGAGTATGGGTCAGGGATGAACACTCTGAGCTGTGGGAATGGGTCAGGGATGAAGCACTCAGGGCTGTGGTAATGGGTCAGGGATGAAGCACTCAGGGCTGTGGGAATGATCAGGGATGTTGTATTCAGAGCTGTGAGAACACATCAGTGATGCAGTACTCACAACTGTGGTAATGGGTCAAGGATGGGGATTTGGCCATTGGAATGGGTCAGGGATGGTGCTTTCAGGGCTGTGGGAATGGGTTTGGAAGAGCATTCAGTGCTGTGTGAATGGTTCAGGGATGGAGTACTCAGAGCAGTGAGACTGTCTCAGAAATGAAGCACTCAGGGCTGTGGGAATGGTTCAGGAATGGAGCACTCACAGGTGAGGGAATGGGACAAGGATAGAGCACACAAGGCTGTGGGAATGCATCAGGGATGGACTACTCTGGGCTGTGATAATGGGTCAAGGATGGAGGACACAGGGCTGTCAGAATGAGTCAGGGATGGTGCCTTCAGGACTGTGGGAATAGGTCCGGGGTGGAACATTCAGGGCTGTGGGAATGAATCAGGGGTGGAGTACTCAGGGCTGTGGGAATGGGTCAGGGATGAAGTACTCTGGGCTGAGGGAATGATTCAGAAATGGAGCACTCACTGGTGTGGGAATGGGACAAGAATAGAGCACTCAGTGGCGTGGGAATGTGTCAGGGATGGACTATTCAGAGCTGTGGTAATTGGTTAAGGATGGAGGACACAGGGCTGTTAGAATGGGTCAGGGATGGTGTCTTCAGGACCGTGGTAATGGGTCTGGGATAGAGCCCTCAGGGCTGTGGGAATGAGTCAGGGGTAGAGTACCCAGGGCTGTGAGAATGAGTCAGGGGCGGTGTACTCAGGGCTGTGGGAATGGGTCAGAGATGAAGTATTCTGGACTGTGGAAATGATTCAGGAATAGAGCAATCACTGCTGTGGGAATGGGACAAGGATAGAGCACTCAGGGCTGTGGGAATGGGACAGAGATGGGGAACTCAGAGCTCTGGGAATGGGTCAGGGATGGAATACTTAGGGCTGTGGAAATGGAACAGGGTGGAGCACTCGGGGCTGTGGGAATGGGTCAGGGATGAAGGACTCGGGGCTGTGGAAATGGGTCAGCAATGGAGTACTCAGGGCTGTGGAAGTGGGTCAGGAATGGAGCACTCTGGGTTGTGAAAATGGATCAGGGATAGAGTACTCAGGGATTTGGGAAAAGGTAAGTGATGGAGCATCCAAGGCCGTGGGAATGGGTCAGAGATCAAGTGCTCAGGCATGTGGGGATGGGTCAGTGAGGGAGCAATCACTGCTGTGGAAATACTTCAGGGATGGAGCCCTCAGTGATGTTGGTATGGATCAGGGATTAAACAGTCTGGGCTTTCAGAATGGATCAGGGGTGGAGTGTCCAGAACTATAGGAATGGGTCAGGGGTGGAGTATTCAGAGCTATAGGAATGAGTCAGGGGTGGAGTATCCAGAGCTATAGGAATGGGTCAGGCATGGAGTACTCAGGGCTGTGGGAATGGGTCAGGGATGGAGTATTCAGAGCTATAGGAATGGGTCAGGGATGGAGTACTCAGGGCTGTGGGAATGAGTCAGGGATGGAGACTTCAGGTTTCTGATAATGGGTCAGGGATGAGGCATTCAGGGCTGTAGGAATAGGTCAGGAATAGAGCACTCAGTGATATGAGAATGGATCAGGGATGGAGAACTCAGAACTGTTGGAATGGGTCTGGGATAGAAAACACAGGATGTGACAATGGGTGACTGATAAGCTCAGGGCTGTGGAACAGGTTAGGGATTGAGCACTTAGGCTGTGAAAGTTGGTCATGGATGGAGGATGCAGGGCTGTAGGAATGGGCCAGGGATGGTGTCCACAGAGCTGTTTGAATGGAGCTGGGATGGAACCCTTTAGGCTGTGGGAACTGGTTATGGAAGGAACACTCATACATGTGAGAATGGGTCAAGGATGGAGTACTCCAACTGTGGGAATGGTTCAGGGATTGAATACTAAAAACTGTGGACAAAGGTATGAGGAAGATTTAGGAAGGGCAAAAAAGGGAGGGCAACTAGTGAGTCTAGACTACAAAGGTGAAAGTTGTAATTAGAGAAAGTGAGAGGGCTTGCAAAATATGGAAACGAGTGGATATGGAGATGAAGGAGGCACAGTGCAAAGAGGTTAGCTAAGGGGACCCAAGGTGGTACGTCAGCAAAAGTTAAACTTGAACCAGTGTCTGCAGAAGGAGTCAAGAAAGAAATCAAAGCCTTTATAGTCCATACATAGTAAAAGGAAGGAAGGAAGGGGAGACAGAAAAATCCAGGTAAAGAAAGATGGGAGGGATAACAATAAGGTTATGGTTAGCTCTCTTTCTAGAGCCTGGATCGATGATACAACCAAACGACTTAGATCTCTCCATCCTGGCAAATACAGTTATGACTTGTTAGTGGTTCACATGGAAGTGTATGACCTTAGGTGTTCTACCCATAGGAACATGCAGAACAATATGATTGATCTTTGAATGCATATATATGTGTCATAGGCAGAAAAGACACTAATTTTGAGTGGCATACACAGAATGACGCCAAAACTCAAACACAATATAATCAGTTAAATTGGCTATGTATTTGCCTTCATTTTAGGTGGAGCAGTATCCACGAGCTTGGGAAGATATTGTTGGCAAGCCTACCTGATCTGCCATGGATGGTCTATACCAGTCATACCATGGCTTTCACTTGCGAACTAATGCCTCAACTGCCCCATAGTAATGCTTTTAGGCAGGGTAATTTGCTGGACAGGCCAGCCTAGTAAATTCTAATTCAGAATGCATTAATATGACTGATATCAATGTGAGGAGGCCTAAATAAAAGAATGACCTATACTTTTGGCTTTCCTGCATCTTAAATATAGTCAGACATGTATAGTTAAATAGACATGGTTTCAAAGCAATAACAGTGCTCCCTCTAGCCCTGGGTTTAGTACCTATCGTCTATGGACCTACTAGCAATTGCAAGAGAGTATCAGTATTTCTCAAGGATGCTATCACCTCAACAATGATTTTTTGAGACCCCAAATTTGATCTGTTACATGTCTAAATCACTGTAAACAAGAGGAATTACCACTTCATACCTAGATAAAAAACATCCTGTATGCCCCTTCTTAGTACAACAGCTATATTAATGCCTTAACCAAAATCAGTATTAATCCTAACATCTTTATTCTGGGAGGCTTCAACTATTCATCAATAAACTGACTGATCTACAAAGACAATGACTGGCATACTTAGCACTTCCAAGACATTAGAATTATGAACTCCCTCTTGATATTTATTTTATTTATTTATCCTTTGTTGACAGGGTTAGTCTCACAAGGTTACTGGCCTCTTTTCAGAGGAGATCCCAGGTGGTACTAATACTAAAAGGGGCATCTGGGAACTTCCCATGCTCTTTTCGATAAGTGACATGGGATCTTCTACATCCATCTGAGATACCACCAGCTCAGGCAGATGGGACTTCAGTTTAACATCTCAAAAGAAGGATAATATACTCAGGAGTGCAGCACCCTCCTTATGTTGCACTGCAGTGTACTGCAGTGTGAGCGACTGATCTACCTGGTGAGGGAATCAAACCCACAGCCTTCTACACCAAAGGTTTTGTTGCGCCACTGACACTGTTAATACAAATAGAAATAGCTATTCATCGTTCTAGGGGCACACATACCTTTGATCTTGTCCTTACAAATATGGACACTGGCAGCAGAGGTTTAGTAGAAAATATTGCAGTCAGACTATAACAACTAAATATGGAGGGTAATTGCACTGATGGCAAATGAGAAGAAAATGTATCTGGGGTTATTAACTACACCTGGATAGTACCATCACTTGCAGAATGAGTAAGCAGTGACAGCAAGCAAAAATGTAGGGGTGTGTCCTCTAAAGATAGGTTAAGGGCCTTGGACAGATCATACTTTCAGTACTGCATGAAGATCTGTAGGTCATTCATAGAAATGGACATCATAATGCTGGAAGTTCATTGGAAAGCTAGCAGATAGATTCTTGAGATGAGATAAAGGGGAAAGGGAATAACCAGAAACAAAAGAGGTAGAAAATGTTTCATTAGAGACAAGAAGAAATGATGTAGACATGATATTGGCACAGGCAACAGACTGCAGGGACTAACTACACCTTTGATCACTGAAAGCACTTTTTTCCACAGAGGATTGTGGAGCCATGGAATAAACTACAAGAACAGGTGGTGGTGGTGGTGGTGGTGGGGGGGATCGATAGAGACTATTTAAAAAACGGATAAGAGCAAAAGTAGGGATGGAGGAGATGGAGAGTTTTAAATGCACTTTAAGGTGAGGCTAGATAAGCTTATTGTCTCAGTTTATCATTTAGCAAATGTAAAGTGTGCTGAGGCCAGGGTATTCTGCTGTTAAAAGGCAGCTATATCTTATTATTAAATGTGGATGCAAAAAAAAAAAACTGTACTAAAGTTTTCAGCAAATTGTATGACATAGACATGGCATGTTTTGCTGTTGACAGAAGTAGTGGGACAAAGGTCAGGGATAAATCTGATGGGGTGGGGAGGAGAGGGATGTAGTTGAGAAAGAAGAATGGATTAAGGAACCATCAAAGATAGATATAGGCAGTTCACATGATCTGTGCAAGCTGGATAAAAGACAATGTGGGCAAAGATAAAATCGAGGGAGGTGAAGACAATAAGAAGTGAATTTATTTACAAAGATACTGGAAGACAGAATTAATCTAGCAGTCAGCAGCTGCCATGATAACTGTAACGTCACTGGTTTAATGTACCTATCAACAGCTGCAGCATGCAGAGGAAGGTTAAAAGGGTTACCTATGTACTCCCAATCTCTGCAGTAGGCATCATCACCTGGCTTGTAAATGTGTACATGCACTACTTGACAGGGGGCATTGATATGTGTGTTGAATGCCTTATACAGTACCCACCTAGCTTGGTTTCAGAAGGTCATAAAAGAAGGCAAGGTGCAGCATGTCACAGCAATTTAAAATCCTACATTAGGAATAGCTAAATATCATCTGAATTATGCCCATGTTATTTCAAAAGAGAAAAGCACTGCAGCACATCTTGTATGTTAGAATACTGAGCTCTAAACAGACTCTAGTTGGCAGCTGTGGATTTCAATCCCACAAATTTCAGTTATGTAATGTAAGACCTGATGAATTTTACTTACCAACCGTGTGATCCAGAATTTCTCTAATGACAAGCACCTATGCTTGGTTAGTCTCACAGAACTATCAACAGAATTCATCACCAGCTATCCAGTCAGGTAACACAGCAGTGTAAGCTAACATTTGATAGTCTCCAGAGCTACCACAGATCTGCCTTCTGTCCATGCTACCCATTTCTTCCACCTTAGGGGTGAGGAGGCAGTTGCTTAAGCAATTCACTACACTGCAGGGTTTCCTGCCCTCTCTGCATATCCTTCCCTGTGTACCTTATGAGGTGGTCACACACATGTCCTTTCTCTAGCTTGCGCTCCTTGATACTCTTGATTTTTTCTGCCTTCCACACAGTGTCATGGTGGACACTGCCTCACCAACCCCCCCCCCTCAAAGAACAGGTGAGCTAGTAATTTTCCAGTGCATTGGCCGTTACTAAAAATAAGGTTACTTGTGGCACATGTGGTTAACCAGTTACATATACCAGGAAACCTACTGCAAAATGCCATTTTAAAATTTGTATAACACACACTGGAAAAACAGTGTATCTTCTTGACCGACTAAATCCCTTACAGTCAGAAGTGGGGTTCATGCAGTCCATAACTCAACTAAACAAACTCCTGGGACATATACCACAGACTAAAGTTTTAGTTTCTATTCTTAGAGAGAAGACAGCTGACTAATTGCAACACAGAAGATTAAATGCAGGAAATGGTAACACTGGGGGTCAAATATACAAACTGGTAACACAGAGGATTAAATATACAAACTGGTATGGAACTTCAAGTAGCACTTCTGTGCTTAATTATATTCTGAGTCACAGCTAAGAAGAGGTACTTGTGGGTCTAGTAGATTTACCTGCTCCAATGAATAAAAATGCCTTCAGTATCCACCTGCAAACTATGTGACCGCTCTAGGACATTTGTGCCCATCGGGTCATACTAAATTGAGAAACAAAACAGTTACATAAAAACTAAGTTCCCAAGGCCACAGAGGCCTTATTACTACAACCCCTTCCACTCATGATTGCCTGTTCAGGACAATTTGTTATAACATTTTATTCTCTGAAGCTTGTTTCCCAATGTCTGTTCTTACAGAAAAGGCTCTGCATTCATAGTGATGTCCCTAGCTTCACATATGTTGCATTCAGCTTCAGACAAAACTGATTTTTCAAGGTTCATTAATGTTCTTATTTTTAAATGTTATCTGTGATGTCCACCTGTAATGCTTTGGGGCTGAATCATCCCTTGTTTTAGCTTCATATGCAGACCTGCAGCCCACAACAGCAGATGAAGAAGATGGCAGCTTGCAACTTATCAATTTTGC